>NW_027176187.1:382500-532500 GCF_023055335.1 Clinocottus analis | reverse complement strand
TGATTCGATGCTTAACCACCTCAGCTGACTCCTTTCGATACGAAGGAGCAGCGGCTCAACTCGTAGTTCCCTCCTGATTCCAAGCTCCTTACCTTTTATCTGTAAGGCTGAGCCCTACAGAGGACACACTGCTCCTTACTCTATCTCTAAGGCTGAACCCGACCACCCTACGGAGGAATATCATTTTGGCCGCTTGTATCCGCGACCTCGTTCTTTCGGTCGCGACCCAGAGTTCATGACCATAGGTGAGGGTTGGAACGTAGACTGACCGGTGAATGGAGAGCTCCGCCTTCTGGCTCAATGCCAGGGACATAGGGCTTTATAAAATGTACACATAAACATCCTCTGTCCCGGACCTCACATTGGATCAGAAAACCTCCCCGAAAGGAAAACCTTTTAACAGGGAGAAAAAGGGAGGAAACCTTCAGGAGAGCAGAAGAGGAGTATCCTCTCAGGATGGACAGAAGAACAATAGATTTCATGTGTACACAATGAACAACATAACAGGTGCCAGAATGATTCATATAAGTAGTAGGCATGATGAAAAAGTTACAACCCCTTGTTTTGCGGGGGATGCGTTCCAAGAATAACCCGCAATAGACGAAATCTGCAAAGTAATCAGCTTTATTTTTTACAATTATTATACATGTTTTAAGGCCATAAAACCCCTAACCATACACTTTTCTCAGACCGGCATTAACATTTTCTCACATTTCTCTCTCATTTAAACACTCTCAAAGTTCAAACTTTTGCGTATTTAAAGAAAAAAGCCCAAACATGTTTAACAAATTTCATTTTAATGATCAATCTACGAGGTCCTCTGACCGCGCCTCTTTGTCCTGGTGCCGCTCCGCTGTCTTTTTAGCTGAACGTATTCTGTACTGTACAGGAGACGCTGCACAGAGGAGATTGATTGACAAAGTATACAGTCCCTTGGCCAATCAGGACGCCGAACACAATGCGCGTTCATACTGTAGCCGTAATCCGCGAAACAGCGAGTCCACGAAAGGTGAACCGTGTTATAGCGAGGGACTAAACTAAAAACAACAGCAACAGTGCGTATAGTAAAATGATGGCAGTGAAGAAGTGCCAGCACTCATCCACGGACTGATTTCCTGTTGCTGTCTCTGCTTGACCCCCTGTTCCTGACTCCTGGTTAACTTACCTGCCTTCTTGATCCTGACTCAGCTATACTCCGCCTGCTTGTTGCTGGAGATTCCATTAAAAGGTCAAAGATCTCCGGAGTCACGTGTGTCGCTCTTGGGTCCAGATACGAGCCTGTCACAGTGACAGAGTAGGGGGTTAGGAGGTTGGCGTCTGCAGATGTGAGGTTGCGGGTGGGAGCGTGTCGATGCAGGAGGTCAGATGTATGAAGGGGTTGTGAAAGTGATGAGAAGAATCTGGAACTGGATTATTTTCTGTATGGGAAGCCAGTGGAGGTTTTGAAAGACTGGGATGATATGGTCTCTGGTGGTAGAGCAGCTGGGCAGCAAGTTCTGGCTGTGTGGTATTAATGCAAGCTGTCCTGACAGTAAATAAGTCCACAAGTGGTCGGCGCCTCCTCTCCGACACCCTGGAGCTTC
Organism: Clinocottus analis; assembly: GCF_023055335.1. Lineage (NCBI taxonomy): Eukaryota > Metazoa > Chordata > Actinopteri > Perciformes > Cottidae > Clinocottus > Clinocottus analis. The sequence goes on along the minus strand of NW_027176187.1, from coordinate 530,917 downwards.
CTTTCCAGCACTGTGGCAGGAGCTTTCCCGAGGAGGCTGAGCAGTGCGATACCACGATAGTTTGAGCACACTCTCCGGTCCCCCATTTTGAAAATTGGAACCACAACCCAGGTCTGCAGGTCCATGTGCACTCTCCTTGGCCTCCATGCAAAAAGGCATGTTGGCCAAGACAACCCAACAATGTCCATCCGCATCTCATGGCGGATCTCATCAACCCCTGATGCCGTGCCACCAAGGAACTGCGTAGGCTTGCTAGGTCTTTCCCGCTATCTATTCCAACTCACCACCACCAAACAATGTCCCAATGGCAGCATACACAAGCGCTGAACCTTGAGACACTCTCAGCATAGACTAGGCAAGGATCTAGAGATAACAATACTTGAAAGGTGTTCCAATTATACCCACCCTGTTATTCAATTAGGATGTCATGGGCAATGTAACGATCCAAGGGCCTCTGCTAAGACTTGCATGTGTTGTGTTGCTGTGTTGTCTCTTAGTGTTCCTGGTTGGTTGGTTAGCGCTTGAGCCCATCAAAGAATCAGAGGCAGCTGACCAGTGCGTCCAGTCTATAAGACCCACCCCATCCTGGAGGATTGTGGGCACCCTGTGTATGATTGTTTTGACCTACAGTGCTCTGTATCGCCTACCAGAGGGGAGGAGTTGGAACAGCTTGTGTCCTGCAGGTTGTGAGGGTCTGCAGTGATCTTTCCAGCCCGCTTCCTGACTCTGGAGGTGTACAAGTCCAGGATGGAGGGCAGGCTGGAACCAACAGTTCTCTCTGCAGACCTGCTGATCCATTGTAGTCTGTCTTGTTTGGTGGCCGATTCAAACCTTGGAGTAATGGAATTTGTGATTATTGTTTAGGGGCTCCACTGTCATCGCCACAGTTCTAAACTTGTTCAGCTGGTTGTATGTTTTTCTGCCAGCATCATTTGTTATTTAAATTTTGGTTATTCAATTCAGTTTATTTTGTAAAGCCCAAAATCACAAATACAAATTTGCCTGGGAGGGCTTTACAATCTGTACACAGAAGACATTCCTGTCCCTGGACCTCACATTGGATCAGGAAAAACTCCCCTACGTACACTAAACTAATTTTAGTCTTTGTCAAATAAAACGGTATGTATTTAGTTAATCCCTTGCTTCCATTATTTGCTGTGGTCTTGGAGCAGTCAATTATATAACACTATATTGCACTTGAATCTACAGGTATTGACATCAGCATCAGCAGTAGATCAATGATAACTTTGGGAAGGACAGTTTCTGTACTGTAGCCAGCCACAACTATATATGTGTCAGTCAATGATTACAAAAATAGTGAAGCCACAATCTAATATACAAAACAGAAACACTAAAAAGGTTTAGCTATGAATAATATGACCAATGACTCAATGATGTTACTGACATTTACTGGTCATTGTCTCTGTCTCACAGAAGGGAAAGAAATGTGTCCGGACACCAAAGGCCCAGCAGGGGATGCACTTCAAGCTTTCGGGCTGCTCCAGCACCAGGATGTACAAACCCAAATTCTGTGGTGTGTGCACAGACAATCGCTGCTGCACACCACACACCACCATCACCGCCGAGGTGGAGTTCCACTGTCCAGAAGGAGAAGTCTTCACAAAAAAGATGATGTTCATCAAAACCTGCTCCTGCCATTATGACTGTCCGCAAGATAATGACATCTTCCTTGCGTCCAACACTCGGAGGATGATTGGAGACTATGATAACGATATGTGATGGGAGGGTGACGCATACATACTTTGTTTCAAAGCAGTTGAAAAAATAAGTTGTCATTAAGTCGATGTGGGTTTGAAAAACATCCACTGACAAGCAAATCAATTGTAAGAGGGATGTTTAAAATGAGCCCCTATTTAACCAAGCTAACCCCAACTCCACCCCGTATTTCTGTAAAATAGAACAGTGAACATACGTTCTTGTCAAAGCAATGCTCACACAACGATAACTGTTAAGATATATATTTCTGGTTTGAATATTGTGGTGACATATACATATTTCCTAACATTTAACCCCCTGTTATAATGTGACTTATGTCTCACACTTATGTCACATACGTCCAGCAGATGGAGAATGTTGTATGGTTGACATCTGAAAAAAGCTAGTAAATTAATTTTAGATTATTTTGTAACAAACTAAAAATTCTTAAGATAAAAAATGTATTTACATGCAGAGAAAAAATATATTTTTTCACTAACAGAACACTACATTGCAGCTATGGTGCTTAATATTCTATTTCATGCAGTAGGGAGTCAGTGTTTTAAATTAGCAGACAGTTGCAGTTATATACAATAATATTTATGAACTAAACGAAAGCCAAGAGCTTGATTTTTATGAGATAATGGCCTTTTAAAGCATAATTGCATATTTTTTAACAGTTTTAACAATAACTTATTTTATCTTGAGTTTTGATACCAAGACAAGTAAAAAAGCATCAGTAATCCTTAAAGATCTACAAGCACTATCCTTTAAATTAAATAAACCCCTTTAGCCCCAGGGGAAAACTCAACTTGGTGCCTAGATAGGTATAAAAATAAAGTGGTGTCTGGCTTAATGTAAGGCCCTGATTAGATGGATCATGTTGTATAAGTTGGAAACTTGAGGTGCACTGTAAATGCTAAATGGACCTGTACTTGTATAGCGCTTTTCTAGTCTTCCGACCACTCAAAGCGCTTTAACATGACATCATTCACCCGTTTACACCCATTCACACACTAATGGGAGGAGCCACCATGCAAGGTGCCTCATCAGTATCAGAAACCAATTTTAGGGTTAAGCGTCTTGCTCAAGGACACATCGACATGGGCTAGTGGCGCCGAGGATCGAACCACCGATCCTGCTCACCACTGAACTTTATAGACTTCTAGACTCAAGTCACATGACTTTGACTTGAATCAATTAGAATATCAGTTTGGGTTCCGTAATGTCCAGGTTCCATTCCGTAACGTCTGGGTACCGGAACGTTCTCGTTCCTGAATGTCCGGGTTCCTGAACTGGACCAGCCTGTCTTGACTTGGCACATGACTCTGGACTTGCTCCTCATGTCTTGGCACTGGAGTGCATAGACACAACCTTGTTGTGACTTCAAAACAGTTACTTGGTTCAACATCTGTAGCTTCATGTAAGACATGGTGGCTGCGTTGAAATAAGGTCTCAATATATGCTGATGGAAAGTATGAGAAATGAAAGCAAAATCTCAAAAGACAAGTGAATTAATTTCAGTTGGATATGATATCGTGCCTTTTATTCTGACACTGACGTGCCTCCTGCGAGGCTGGAGGTGGATCGCTGACTGCTGATCAGTCGCGCTCAGAGTCAGTCATCATACTTGACACATATTTTCCATTTTTACATCATGGTCTGGAAACCTATGGAGGAAAGAAAAGCGGATAATGGGACTGAAGAATTGCTGTAACTATTATTACTGTATATTTAAAATAAAAGAAGGATGGACACATTTTGTATTTGGAAATATGTAAATACTGTAAGACTGTGTACAGTTTTGTACTATAATTCATGCTACATGTTTAACACAATATTATACTTTTGTAACTGTATCATATTGTTTTGTTTTGTCTCTGTGACCACCTGACTGAGAGAGAAGTGTTATTCTCTCTTGCACTTTTGCTCTTGGCCCAATAAACAGTCTATTTTTATAGATACACTGCATGTTCGTCTGGTTCCTGTAGCTGAAAATAGAAAGCATAGTTGTCCTCGTCAAGTTAACGTGCCCCAAAAACAGCAGCTGTGAATTTGAGATGAAACAGCACAGCAGCGCCTCATGAGTGGAGAATCAACAGCTGCAGGCAGTGATGGAGAGGCTTCAGTCTGGCTGTTTCACACACAGAAGGGTTCACAGGAGAGTTCACAGTAGGTTTTGTAGTTAATTTAATTAACTGTAAATGTCTTTTCTGATATAGTATTCATAACTACATTTTCATCAGTCTATTATCACCTGAAACTAGAATGCTTGTTTTGTTCATTACCTTAGAATGAGCCTTCTTTTCAACAGGAAGCTGGTCTGCTATTTTCAATACTGACTTTTGAGTCTTCTTTCATGTTTTTACGTTGTCTGAGGGCCACCGTACTTCTTGTGAAGTTAGTGGAAGAGTATTCAATTACTTGTAATCTGCAACATCCCCACTAGACGCACCTTAATCCGACACACTGCTCCTTTACTCCAGTTACCCTGGAAACACAGCAGTCAGCAGTCGATAGAAAAGGAGTTATTAGGAGAGAGATAACTTTAAATTGGTGTGTGATTTCTCATAAAACTATATGAACTCTTATTAGTGTTTCTCCAACATGTCTGTGGATTTGCAGTGCAAACCAATGAAAAATCTAAGATTTTCTAAATGAAATGTCTCTAGATCCTCTGAGTTGGCGGGTGAGGTCGGGTGGATGCTGCAGTACGGCTCCCCTCAGCTCCACGAGGCTTCAGACTGGAAGGCAGCCAGGTCATCTGAGGATGTGTGTGTCTGCGTGTGTGTGTGTCTGAGTGGCACTCAGCAGCCAGCCGGAGGAGTTTGTCAAGCCATTACAGCAGCTGTTCCTATGTTTTACCATGAGGCTGAATGTACAGTACATTACACAGATGACAGAGGTGAGCAGGTTCGTCCTCCAGTCAGACGAGCGGTGGAATTGAAGATGCATTTTAGTTGTGGGGGAACGTCATTTGTAGGAGACAGGGTTGAAATAGGTCCGATGGTCACACAGACCTTCAAGCCCGCAGCACATAGGCAGCTAATTGTAGCGTAGCTCGGATCCTACGACACAAACCAGTGTTATTGTTGGGCCGTGGTGTATTCTGGGAGAACCCCGCCCCTCCTGCGGTGTGTGTGCTCTCAAGGGCAAAATATACTCTTGCAACTACAACTGCGGCTGGCCACGCAGTCGGATTGATGGACTCGTTTTGGTTTATAGTTCCCGCCTTTTCCATACGCCAGAACAGCAGGTGGAGCAACGACCGTTTAAAGTCGACCTGCACACCAACGTTCATTGATATCTCCCTCCATTACCGCTATCTGCGTGTCCTGATACTCCGTCAGACGGGTTTTATAAATGCTCATATTTGTGGACCTCTTCAGCCAAACGTTCTTCAACGGGATCCATTGTTCCTGTTTCTGCTGTGGCTTTTAAAAACAGAGGTATTATGCTATGAAACCGGAAATGAGAGACTCAGAAAGAACGTGGTTAGTAGACCAATGGTCTTGCGTGCTGCGAACAATAATAGAGTCCTGAATGTAATGCAGCATATCCCAACTTGTTGACATCCCTACAGGTCACCGAGGCTGGGTCAGGACCCTTTGCATCCCTCTGTAACGTCCTGGAGAGCCCAGCTCGTGCATGATGCTCCTCTGTGGTGGCAGAAACAAGGTTAACGTGGAGAATTCAACCTAAAACACTAGTTTAGGAAAAGCATCATGTTTAAGTTCAGTAAACTATGTCAAACTTAAACAATGTACACAAGTACAGAAAACTTGTCACAAGCGTCACTAACACATCTTCAGAATAATTAACAATAAGTTAGGACATAAACATTGTCTGGTTGAAAGTCTTGGCTGAGGTGTAATGATGAAGATACCTTCACATTGTAGATCCTTGAAGGCCTGCTGTGTCTCAAGCTAATGCAATATAATCAATCAATTCAATGAGAATTAAATCATTTCATTCAAAGATCAAAATAATAACGATGCATAATTGTATTGCAAATTGAATGAGGCTGGTAATACTGTATTATATCGTTGTGTGATGTTTCCTAGTCTAATATGGGTGTACTTCTCAGGGCAGTTGTCAGAGCCCACAGACACCTCTCTGCTGTCCGTGAGACAGCTGCAGCTTCCGCCTGCAGGCGGCTCGTGTTCCCGGTAGACCGGAGGCAGCTTGACGCAGCATTTCCTGCAGCCCTCGCGGCCCCTCCTACCCTCCTACCCTCCTACCCTCCTACCCTCCTCCGCGGCTCCGCGGCGCTGCGGACCGGCATGGATGTGATGTGAGCTGGAATCCAACCAGCGAGGCGGACGGACAGAGGCATCAGTCAGAGGAGAAGAGGAGCAGGGCCGCCGGCTCTCAGGTGCTGTACCGGCTACAAGCTGCTGCCGCTGTGTCATGTTTAACTGCTGCTTTTAGACTATGAAGAATATGCAACTGCTGCAGTAGTTAGAACCTGTCGAAAATAATTCTTTTAATGGAGAAGCATTTTGTAGAAATATTGTAAATCAAAATTGCTATGTGTCTGGTTCAAGTGCCTGAGCAAAGACCACATTATGACAAGTCTGTCCCTATGAAGCACGCATATGTTCTGCTAAACAGAATGATACAACTCAACATGAGGAATTGCAGTGTAATTTGGTACATTTTTTCTACAACATCCTTCTGTGAGTGACAGCAGGATTGTCTCTCACACTGTGTGACACACACAGTTCTGACAGCAGGTCTGTGTCTCATCTGTGTCCACGCTTCCATATCACATCACTGACACGTGTACGTGTGACTGAGCAGAAATATGATGTATGTTGGTGATGATGATGAAAGCCCTGTGCTGATGATGAGCTCTCCTCAGCTCAAGTTACTTGACTTTAAAGGAAATGATAAGCTGGTCCCTCTCTGAGGCTTGGTCCTCGTGTTGGAAAGAGACGCCTGTCTTCGCATTCAAATAGCCGTTGCGTGTTCTTGGATTTGTTCTGTTTCTGCTCACACTATATGCTCAGATATACTTGCACAGATTTTCTACACTCTAGCATCAGCTCTTCGCAAATGTCTGCTCTCCGATTTTTCCTCTGCCCTCTAATATTTTGTTTAAAAGCCCGTAGCAGTCCTTTAGTCAGGCGACCTCCAGGCGTTCCCCATCCTGGTTGAGAGCAGCTTGTCTATTAAAACCTTAGTGATTTGACATTTTTTATGAAGAGGATTTACAGCAGGACTACTGTCAGCTATGTGAAACAGTTCTCTCCTCAGAGATATACACTGTGTTCACGTATAACTTCTACCCAAAACCCAGTTAAGTAGTTCCCTAGAGATTTAGTATTTATTGAAAACATAATTTGGGCTTTACTGCGTCTAGGACCTGGAGGTTCGTTTAGTGTGTATTTGATGCCCCGCACTGACGTGGTAAAAGAGTGAGAGTCTACACAGTGTGTGCAGACGAGAGGCGGATCCACCCATCAGGCGTCACCCTGAGGATGAGGACCAGAAATAACGGATGCAACAACTCAACATATGGAGTTGTGGTGGAAGAGCAGCTAATGTTGTGTTCACAATATTATCAGCTTTAAACAAAACAGTTTTTTTGTTGTTGAAAAGCCATATAAAAAATGTCACTACGGGACTTATTTAAAAGCTTAAGAGCACAGAGCAAGCTCTGGCATGAAGTGTTGGTGTGAGAACGTGTTGCTAGAACCTACCAACACCCTCGAGTTAAAAAACAATGAAAAAAGCTCTGATATGTCCAGAAATGCTTCATCTTCAAAATAACAACAATGCAATGCAAATTTAGGGATACCTAACACCCCGGCAGAGCAAGTCTCGCTGCCTTGATGGCTGGGGAAAATAAAGAGGATGTGGATGTACATCCAAAAAAAGTTCCCTCTCAGGGAGTCGAGGGAAGATTGTTAGAAAAACAACCGTGAGGATAAACAATAACTCAGTAGAAATAGTATTTGTGTGTAATGCTGATTCTGTGCTAACCTTTGGTTTTGTGTCTTGTCTAACTTTTCACACTACTGGACCCATGACTGCTGACGTCTTCTGAACTTCTGCTCCGGATACGATGGTCAGTACCATTGCATCTGAGGGAACAACCCTCTCTCAGACCCAAAAGTCTAAGAAAACAAGTATATTCCAAAATAACGGAATGAAAGTAAACATAACCTAAGGAGCAGGACAACGCATGACAATATTCTACACTCAACATGACTGACCTCTGCATGCAGTTACTGCACTCTCCTAAAGGCAACATGTCAGCATTGTGTGGAGCAACATAATGACACAAATACTAACCTTGTAATAACAACACTGTTTTTGCCATGTTGATTCAGCTCTGGCAGCTGCATGGTTTCATTGTTTCTGGTGGATGTCTCTTTGTAAAGGTAGCAGGGCTATTGTGTTGGATTGTATCACACTGTGTAAGTGTTGGTTTCTGAGGAGCAATACCACCATGGAGGCCTGTTCTAGATCACTGCAGCAGATAAGGAAAAGGATTTCAAAATTAACTCTGAAATAAATTGAAAATTAAAATGATGAGCCTGACAGGCGTCTAAGAGACCAGATGAGGACCAGAAATAATGGCTATAACAACTCCAGATATGGAGTTGTGATGGGAGAAAGTTTGATGTTTGAAGTCAGGTTTAAACTAAACTAGTATTAGTCATGTATTGATATCATCCATAAGTAATAGCTTATATGAGTTGGCTTTTATAGGTCCCTTACATTGGTGATCTTCTGGCAGGATCATGAGCATACCTGATCATGAGCATCATGAGCATACCTGAGTGGGCTCAGAGGCAGAAAGAGCCTGCTGTCAGAGGTTTGACAGCATTGACATGATTGGCCAAATGTAATTGGTTTAACTTTAAAGTTATCAGCCTGTTATCAGCTGAATGAGAAGAAGCAAGAGAGGCAGAGAAAGTAACTGAATGAGAGCATTAAGTATCATACGGTCTTGACTGAACTTCTGCTAAGCCTCATATGCTGGAGGAAGGACACACATGTTTACATCACATTCAGCAATATATGGTTGACTCTCATGTCACTGAAAACACGCTGGAAACTCATGGAAACTTCTAGCCGCATTACGGCTTCTCCTTGATCAGATGAACTGCATCAGAGAGCTCGTTGGTTGGACAAGCCTTTAATTTCTTTATAGAGTAGAGCAATGCTGCCACCCTCTGTCACAGATCAGCTTCCTTTCTGTCCTGCCACTCAAACTCACCATCGCACTCACCTGCTGGCCACACCCACCTCATCAGCTCATTCACATTCACCTGCTGGCCACACCCACCTCATGAGCTCATTCACTCTCAGCTGCTTGCCACACCCACCTCATGAGCTCATTTACTCTCAGCTGCTTGCCACACCCACACGCTCCTGTTCATTTTTATTTTAAAAATAGCAACATTTCCTCAGGAGGTGGGCTTCAGATGGTTTCTTTCTTATTTAGACGATTTTGCGTGCTTTCGAAAACACCTTTCACAAGGCTCAGATGAAGCTGGTGCAGCGAAAAGCAACTCAAGCGTATACAAATTTTGATAAACATTTTTCCATCCTTAAAATCAGGCATGAAAATCCCTCACCTTTCGGCAAAATTTGGCGTTTTGACACCAAAATAGGTGACCTACGTGAATCGTGTAGATTCGATGAGTTTTTTTTAAGGGGGCGCGGAGGAGGGGGGGGGGGGGGGAGGGGGGGGGGCTCAGTGAACTGCGAACAGATGTGCGTGCCAGAAGGGAGCCCGAGTGCGTGGTAATATAATATTTCATGGGGCATATCTAAGTTAAGTTACCCAGGAGCTCTGTTGACATAGACTTAGCTAACGTTAGCTCCAGCTTAATGAATTGAGTCATTGAACACAGCAGGAGAGAACGCGACGTTAGCCCGCTAGCTAATGCTCAGGTGGAAAGTTATTAGCTAACGCTACCATTAATGAGGAGGTAGATCCTGAGGTGAGGGGACTGAGGGGCCGACCACACAGGATCAGACTTTTTAAAGCGCAGCCGCTTAAAAAACTCCTTGACAAAAACCGGGCGTTTTTTTTTTTAAAGAGAGTACGGCGAATAACTATCCACGAGCTGTGTCTGGATGACGAGAGCTTTCAGTTGTACTTTGGGCTGAGCAGGAGTCAGCTGGAGCGTCTTCTGAGCAGCAGAGTCGTGTTTCCATCTAGAATTGTAAAGCTCTTTCACATGTGTCACTTTCACACGTTTATGCATCCCGTGCAAAAATGTTAAAATGTGACTTAAAAAAAGTCCTTAATTTTAGAAAAATGAATTTACCTGAATTGTCCTGCAGCTTTAAATTCAGTTTATTCGGGCATCAAGTGTTGTGCAGTGAGGGTTTTTATCTGGTTATAAACACTTTAACACTTGTTATAGGTTTATGCTCTGACCTCAGGGTTCTATGACCTCAGAATTCTATGACCTCAGAGTTCTATGACCTCAGGGTTCTATGACCTCAGAGTTCTATGACCTCAGAGTTCTATGACCTCAGGGTTCTATGACCTCAGAGTTCTATGACCTCAGGGTTCTATGACCTCAGGGTTCTATGACCTCAGAGTTCTATGACCTCAGAGTTCTATGACCTCAGCGTTCTATGACCTCAGGGTTCTATGACCTCAGAGTTCTATGACCTCAGAGTTCTATGACCTCAGGGTTCTATGACCTCAGAGTTCTATGACCTCAGAGTTCTATGACCTCAGGGTTCTATGACCTCAGAGTTCTATGGCCTCAGGGTTCTATGACCTCAGAGTTCTATCCTTTTAATGTTATCGAACAAAGATTATCCTAAATTGAAAGACTACTTTCTTGTTTTTTGAATGAAGCCGTGCACAAGTTGAAGCAACGTGTGTGTTTGACCAGAGGTCTGCAAACAACACCCGAAGCGTTCCTGAACTTAAAAAAAGTTCTACAACCGACCAACAGAATCAGAAACTTTTTTATTGCCACGTGAGTAGGTACAAACGAGGAATTTGTCCTAGCGGAAGGTGCATCACAGCAACAATGACAACAACAACAACAACAACAACAACAACAACAACAACAACAGAGAACATTTAACTATACAAGAGAAAATATAAGATAAAATTTGGATAAACAAGTAATAAGTAAGGTGCAGTAAATATGCAGTAAATAATTAGCAATGCAATTAAAAAAAAGAGAAATAAAGGTAGCGATCAATAATAATAACAATAATAACAGTAAAGGTGAAGTAAAGTGCACGGAATGAGGTTATGGTTGTTGAAAGTGACAGGTGATGGGTGAAGTAACGAGTGACTATGAATGTGTGGACGGATGTGCAGGAGAGAGAAGGGGGACAAGGGGGACAAGGGGGACAAGGGAAGGTCCTGGGGGAGACAGAGTCAGTCAGCGGACCTGGTTCTGTTGATGAGCCCGACTGCTGCTGGGTAGAAACTGTTTGTGTGGCGGGAGGTCCTGGTCCTGATGGACCTCAGCCTCCTGCCAGAGGGAAGGGACTCAAAAGGTTTATGTCCGGGGTGAGAGGGGTCGGCTGCAATCTTCCCTGCCCGCTTCAAGGTCCTTGAAGCAAACAAGACCTGGAGGGACGGCAGATTGCAGCCAATCACCTCTCAGCACAGCGGATGATGCGCTGCAGCCCGGCCTTGTCCTTGGCAGTGGCTGCAACGTGCCAGACGGTGATGGAGGAGCAGAGGATGGACTCAATGATGGCGGTGTAGACTCAATGAACACCGGGTAAAATGGCCCCGGAACTTCATTGTGACCTGGATCCCTGCAGTCGAAACCCTAGTCCCTTAGTTCCTAGTTCCTGGAAAGTTACTGGTGTTGAAAAGGGGCTTCAGTTACGTTCTTTACGCCTTTTTGTTTATATGCAGTGTGGTGACTTGTGTAGAGACCTTTGGTCCTGTTAGTTTGTCCAGCAGAGAGCAGCAGAGAGCAGAGCAGGAGGAAGGATGAACAGGTGGTCCCTGACTGCATGGATTATCATCATCAAATGTCTGGATGCTGATCCAATATTGGCATGGAGAGAGGAGAGCCGTGCATTTCCTCACATGCAGCCTTCAGGCAAATGTAATCACCCACAGTCATGATGGAGACTGGACAAATCAGCCCGCTGAGGAGCGAGCGCGTCGTCATTAACTCACTGTCTTGTAGTCTCGATGTGGATACTTAACACATTTTCCTTGTTCTCAAAAATAAAAAAGAAAGAATTGCATTTGTTGTCATATGGTTTTAGTTTTGCAAAATTACTATTTGCTGGGACAGAGGTGATTTTCATTATCCAAAATATATTCCTCCCAGTATTAAGCTTTGTGTATGTGCCTAGAAACACCAAGAAGCCCGTTGCTGCTGGTACCCTCTGCCGCCTCCGAACACACACGGGGCCAACGCCTGGGCCGGCCGCCGCCCTGCTCTGGCCGACCCCAGCGCCCCGTACCCTGGCGGCGCCGCAGCCGCCTCCTGCTTACCGTGTCCTGTTGGCGCCACAGCCGGGGGGCCAGCCGACACCAGCTCCACGTCGCCAGTCGGTGGTCTGGTTGGTGGACGTCCTCTGGCCCGCCCCTTTAGGTGGAGAGATGGTAGGGGGCTAGAGTTGCTCATTGGCACCCAGCAAGCAGTTAGAGGTTTGCTGCACCTCTCTACTCTTGGTTCTTTTTCCAAACAGGCAGTGATGCTGCCTGTCAGGACACCGTGGTGATAGAGATGCTGACTTGCCAACACTGAGGTATCAGAGGCCGTCCACATTGATCTTGACAGGATGGTAGTTCCTCTCCTGCTCATTCCCAAAGTCCACGACCAGCTTCTTGCGGTCATTCAGAGAGATTGTCGTCCTGGCACTAGTTCTACATAAGTCTTCTCTCCATTACCAAAGATCAGGCCCACCACGACCGCTGTGTCTTCAACCAGGCTGCCCACCCTCAGTGGGTGTGAGTGTGGTATCCTCAAAACCTTTACCTGCAGCACCAATGCTATGCTATAGCACAGTGGCGGGCTGTGCATTTTCAAGCTAGGCCGTCAGTGCCGAGTATTATCGTATACATATTGACGTATTTGCACTTTGCACTCTCTGTTTACATTTTACTTAATTTACGTTCACATTTAATTTAATCTCCTGATTGCACTGAATTTAAATTAATTTCTGTTACATCTTATTTCATATCTGATATATACATATTTCATTTGTCTGTGTATGTGTTTGTATGTATGTGTATATGTGTGTATGTATGTATATGTATGTATGTATATATATATGTATATATATATATATATATATATATATATATATATATATATATATATATATGCATGTGTGTATGTATGCATATGTGTATGTATGTGTATGTGTGTGTATGTGTATATGTGTGTATATATATATATATATATATATATATATATATATATATATATAGATACATATATATATATATATATATATATATATATATATATATATATATATATATATATATATATAAATATATACACCCATATATGTGGACTATAGATATATGTATATTTTATATACATATTTTCTATTTCTATTTTTCAAAGTACTCAATGTCGCTTGAATTTATTTCAGGGAGTTTACAGAAACATATTGGAATGAGTACTGTAATTTTACTGTTTTGTAAAATCCTGCAATGGCAAAAAAAATAATTCACTGTATGTATTTTTGTTGGAGTCTTTTTTTGTGTGTGTTGATAAAAATGAAGCCCGAGCATTAGTTTAATCAGGAAAGACTTGTTTTAAAGTTTAACAATAATTGATTACAATTGCATATATTTGAATAGTGCAAAGTCTTTTTGAAATTTGGATAAGCAAGGGGTAGTGCTGCTGGTATGTAATAGGCAGAATCCCCCTGGAGTCCAGACACTAGTGTCAAAGAAGGGAGTTGCTGTGACCCGATGATGATGATGAGGAGCAGGACTTATGCTGACTGGAGGTGCCAGGGGGGAAAAGGGAGAGCAGGCGGCTGGCTATTGTTGGACTGGCACAGAGGTAATTGAGTGGAAGTGGAGGGAGGTAATTAAAGAGCACATGCAGGACACAAAGCGATGTCAATGGAAGAGGGAGGCAGAGCAGAAGCTTCTTGGTTCCCACACGGGGAAATGTGATTTACATCCCACTGTGGGTGTGATGTCTCACCTGCAGCACAGCAGAGGAATCACACATGAGTAAAAGATGCTGCAGAGACCAACAGAGCTGGACGGGTATGGATCCATTATGTCATGGTGGTGTAAAGGGACACTGAAGTCCTGTTCTGCCCCGACTCCTGACCAGCTGCTGATGTTATTATTATTCATAAACAGCTTATGCATTTCATTTGTTTAGGAGGTGTGTTTCATAAGATTCCAATATATCTAATACCTCTACGATTAACGAGAAGCAAGGACGCACAGTATTAAGGCTAAATGAAGGGTGGGGCCTGTGGAGGGGTGGGGCATGTGGAGTTGTGGGGCATGTGACGGGGTGGGGCTTGTGGAGGGGTGGGGCCTGTGGAGGTCTGGGGCCTTTGGAGTGGTGGGGCCTTTGGAGGGGTGGGGCATGTGGAGGGGTGGGGCATGTGGAAGTCTGAGGCCTTTGGAGTGGTGGGGCTTGTGGAGGTCTGGGGCCTGTGGAGGGGTGGGGCCTGTGGAGGTCTGGGGCCTGTGGAGGTCTGGGGCCTTTGGAGTGGTGGGGCATGTGGAGGGGTGGGGCATGTGGAGTGGTGGGGCATGTGGAGTGGTGGGGCATGTGGAGGGGTGGGGCATGTGGAGGGGTGGGGCATGTGGAGGTCTGGGGCCTTTGGAGGGGTGGGGCATGTGGAGTGGTGGGGCATGTGGAGGGGTGGGGCATGTGGAGTGGTGGGGCATGTGGAGGGGTGGGGCATGTGGAGTGGTGGGGCATGTGGAGGGGTGGGCCCTTTGGAGGGGTGGGGCATGTGGAGGGGTGGGGCATGTGGAGTGGTGGGGCATGTGGAGTGGTGGGGCATGTGGAGGGGTGGGGCCTTTGGAGGGGTGGGGCATGTGGAGTGGTGGGGCATGTGGAGGGGTGGGGCATGTGGAGTGGTGGGGCATGTGGAGTGGTGGGGCATGTGGAGTGGTGGGGCATGTGGAGGGGTGGGGCATGTGGAGGGGTGGGGCATGTGGAGTGGTGGGGCATGTGGAGTGGTGGGGCATGTGGAGGGGTGGGGCATGTGGAGTGGTGGGGCATGTGGAGGGGTGGGGCATGTGGAGGGGTGGGGCATGTGGAGGGGTGGGGCTGTTGTCTCTGCTCATCTCTAGCTGTCTCTTCACCTCAGCAGAAGGTCTGGCTCAGCACCTGCTCTTTACACTCGGGGAGGGGAGGCAGCTAGTGAGCGTGAAGGGGAGGAGGGGGGGGGGGGGGGGGCTTTTGTGTCGAGATGGGGGAAGGCCAGTCTGTATGAATGAGTGAGAAGATGTGACAATACTGATGCTGTACTCAACACACAAAAGCCCTCAAGGTGGCTTAGATACAGCAATTATAAGGATAGCTGTGCATGTTTGTGTGTGTGTGTGTGTGTGTGTGTGTGTGTGTGTGTGTGTGTGTGTGTGTGTGTGTGTGTGTGTGTGTGTGTGTGTGTTTCTTTTGTGCTGAGCGAGTGTTCATGGTGCTGCTGATTTGAATGATTTGAACGTGCTTCTTGTTTTGTTTCTTTTGTTTTTTTCTTGATGGACGTCTACTCAAGAACTGCCACCACAGTTTTTTAACGATTTCATAACTTTTTGACAGACTTCCACGTTTTCCAAAATTAAATGTTTTTGTTTAGTTTATGGTGAACAATATATATATATATATATATATATATATATATATATATATATATATATATATATATATATATATATATATATATATATATACATATACTGAATTTGAATTGTATAGCATGTCATTATTATGTCAAAGTGTTGGAATAAAGGTTAAATAAGTAACTGCAAGGTAGTAATGTGTGTTAAAATTGCCATTCATGTCAATTCATAAACAAAAGTTACATAGGTTTAACAAATGCATCATATTTATATTAAATAACTTTAATATCAACATAGCTAGAATTGCTTCAAAAGTCCTCTTTTTCCATATTATAATTGCGACGCTATAATTCACAAGAATATCAAACACAATTCAAAATATATTATCTGGATCATGTACAGTGCGTATTCTCATTGTATGAATAGTTTCTCTCATCTTCATGTCATGAGCTGTAACTCTGTTAGTTGTTCATTCTGGTCACATGACATCTGCTGCTTCTGTCCATCAGGGAGAGGATCCTGTTGCTCTATGAAGCTCCTCCCTGTTTCCCTGTGAGAGGCTCTTACTACCTTTAATTGGGGAGTTGTTCCTGATCTGAGGTCCTGGGACAGGATGTCATGTGTAAACATTGTAAAGCCCCCAAAAACAAATATTGGGGTGTGATTTTGGGTGATATAAAATAAACTGAATTGAATTGAAAATCAAATGTGTGCAATTTTTTTACCCTTTGGATTAAAATAAATAAAATTAATTTAGTATATTCCCAAATCACTTAGTTTTCTCAGAAGGCTTTTCAATCTGTCCACATAGACATCCTCTGTCCTGAGACCTCACATCGCATCAGGAACAACTCCCACTAAAAAAACCTAACTGGGAGAAAAAAGGGAGAGTCCTTCATAGAGCAAGAGAGGAGGATGCTCTGCAGGACGGACAGAAGCAACAGATGTCATGTGACCACAATGAGCAACGTGACAGAGTTACAATACAAATGATTCATAAATGAGTAGTAGGCATTATGAAAAAGTTACATTTACCAAAAATAACAGCAACTGTGCATTTACTAGATGAATAATAATGATAATAAAAGCAGTAATTGTATTGACACTACTCATAGCAATGTAATATTAATAATGATAACAGCAGGACCAGGGTCCAGATAAAACTATGATCCATGCAAAGCTGTGAGGAGAGGAAGCACTCTGGAGAAGAAGAACGGTTAGCAATGTGCATGGTTGTTCATTAAGATCCAATACAAGCAAATGATGAGGAGCTGCAGCTCCATGTCAGAGTGTCTGATCGAGCTGTCTGCTACTCAAAATAAACACCTGCCAATCAATCAGAAACAAGAGTTTTCTGTGGCAAACTATAGTCAGAGTTAAGTTGTTATAGAGTAATGTGAGCGGTACCTATTAAAGCAGCAGTGCATTCATTGGCCTATTCTCTGGTGCATTGTCCATTCACAGGCAACATAAGCCTCGCTGCTGCTCTGTCTGTCTCTGCAGTTGTTAGCCAGCACCCTGCTGCTCCTCAACTACAAGCGGATATGTTCCGTCGGGACACATGAGGTACGAGGGGATACTAAGAGCTAAGAGGTGTTCGGAGGTGTACGGTCTCCCACTGCTTCCAGTATTTATGCTAAGCTAGGCCAGGATGCTGTTTCTCTTCTCTTCCGTCAAAATGGCTTTCTTGATCCGCATAGAGGTTCTGATCACAGAACCTTGTTCTGCATGCATTCACAATGTTGGCCTGCTAATGATTGTGATGAAGCCATTTGAATGACGCCAGCCTCTCTCACTGATGCTGAGTGAAGATGGATGCTTATAGGGAACCGTGGTTACTGATGGTGGAGCTCTGCTGTGATCAGCAGCTCTGCGCTGTGATTGGAGCAGGCTCATCCCTGCACTGCTCCCATTGGCTGCTTCCACAAATACACTTGCCTCATTACATACAAAGCTCCACCTTCCTCTGCAAAGGAGGGGAAGCATCAGGCAGTGAATGCCCAACACGCTGTCTTACAGGCTGCGTGTCTCATCATGTCTGTTGGGTTCCCTTTAGAGCTGTCGGGTTGTTGGGTTTATAGAGTATGCATGCAGGCACTCAGGTGGAGACACTAAAGCCTTGTAGGCATTGACGTCTGAACATGAGAAACCTTTTCAGTGTAGACATGTTGCTGGAGTAGCTTTTCATCAATATGAATTGATCGTGACAGAAGTTGTGTGGGCTCACACACTCTACTGCTCGCTCGGCTGGACTTCATTGCATATTTGAGTGACATAATGCACGCGGGTCTTTTAATTGACTAGAGCCGTCTTTCTGTTTTAGTGATCATGTAATGGAAAATGTTTTTATGTGAAATATGACTAAGAACAAATAGTGAGCAGAATGGCCATCATATACTTCACCAGCATGTTGTAAGCCCTTATGTATACGGCTATACACTCAACACAATTTCCTTTGTGTTTGTCAAAACACTTGAAAAACACACTGCTACCTTATTGAGATGTTAAACTGCAGGTTCCATCGTTAAATGATCTACACAACTTGAAGTGGGGTTGAGCTGCGTCTTACCAAGGACAATAACACCTGAATGAAGGTTCTGCCCATCTGTTACTGCTCCTGGTGCCCACGTCAGTTGTCCGGCTGTAGCAGCCTGTCAGACAGCACTGAGGGCACAGAGCTCGCGCGCCGTGGTCTCTTGGTACCTAACACATTGTTACAGCTTCTTGATCACGCTGATCAACTCCCGCTTTGTTTCTCTGAGGCTCGAGGAGCACTGACCGCGGAGCATCTTCTCTTCTGCAGGCTGATCTGAACGGAGCGGTAAGTCACTCACATCCTCATCCTCCTTCTCCTCCTGCTCCTCCTCATCACCAGCAGCAGCAGCTCACACGCACAATGTGTTGACATGTTTTTCACATTCAGCGCCATTTGCAGACAGGTGCACTACCGACGCGTGTGCGTGTTGTCCCGCTCTCAGCGCACTGCTCTTAGCCACAGGGCTAGAATGAAGCATCTCCACGTCACAGGGCTAGAATGAAGCATCTCCACGTCACAGGGCTAGAATGAAGCATCTCCACGTCACAGGGCTAGAATGAAGCATCTCCACGTCACAGGGCTAGAATGAAGCATCTCCACGTCACAGGGCTAGAATGAAGCATCTCCACGTCACAGGGCTAGAATGAAGCATCTCCACGTCACAGGGCTAGAATGAAGCATCTCCACGTCACAGGGCTAGAATGAAGCATCTCCACGTCACAGGGCTAGAATGAAGCATCTCCACGTCACAGGGCTAGAATGAAGCATCTCCACGTCACAGGGCTAGAATGAAGCATCTCCACGTCACAGGGCTAGAATGAAGCATCTCCACGTCAGAGCAGATGTTGATGCCGCGCCGACATGAGCAGATGGGATGCTCGTGTCTTACTTCTCATATTTTCCCTTTAGCGTTCATGTGTTGACACATTGCAGCTGGCGGGGTCACTGGGTCGGGGTATTCGTCCTCATGAACACGCGGCGGCTGCTGTGAGTCTGCGTGTTGTTCAGCTGACAGCCGCCATGGAGGCTGTTGCTGTGTGCGACCAGCGGGGTTCTCGGAGAAGATCCTGGGCCCAATCTTTCCAATGAGTCGAGAGGGTCCTGAGGGCGGGACAACAGTTCTGATTGGCTGGCCCCTCCTCTCCACACTGCACGCTGCTGCTGGATGCTGCTGGTCCTCCTCGGTACTCCACAGACCGGCTGGAGATGTGCAGTTATAGAGTTACACTTACTGGAGTCATTGCAGGTCATGCAAGTTACAGGTCTCAATAATAGAGGATTAGTGAAATATACCAGTAATGAGGAAAAGCAGTAAAACAATATTTGTCTGCTGCTGCCACACACACACACACACACACACACACACACACACACACACACACACATATATATATATATATATATATATATATATATATATATATATATATATATATATATATATATATATATATATATATATATATATATATATATATATATGGGGGCATATGATGCATGTGACAAGCATCTCTACTATATCACTTTGCACTATGCTATATACAATATGAATGCATTGTATTAGTAGAACATTGTTTTATTGTTTTACATTTTACGTTTCTATTCTATTTAGTTGGGTACAGATTTGGTTTTGGCCATATCTGACCCATATCTGACCCATATCTGACCCATATCTGACCCATATCTGACCCATATCTGACCCATATCTGACCCATTCCACGTGCTGCACTAAGGTCAACAGCATGAGTCTGGACCTGCAGTGACACTTATTTATTTAAATTAGCCGTCTTTTTCACAAACTAGTATTTTTTTCATTAGTATTTCAACTAACTGGCAGAAAACACAGCTCTTGTCTCCTTTAACATTCATGAACATAATTCATATAGCTATGTATAAACAATGTATAAAACAGCTTCTAATTGCCATTTTATTTTAAAAATGTAATTGTAAAGGTTTAGCAGCATCTAGTGGTGACTGCAGCATCTCCTGTGTGCATCAACATTTAGATTTTCATGAAAGAGTTATGAAATATCACGATTAAAAGCACTGGTGTGTTTTAGTACAGGACAGTCCAGTCATCCAGGTAAAAACACCTCTTGGAAGAATATACTGTCCTGACCTGTGTTTACTGTGTTCTGGTGCAAAATAGTAATAATCCTCACCTCCGCGAGCACATGTGATGTGTGTCTTTTAAAAAAATATATTTTAACACACACACACACACACACACACACACACACACACACACACACACACACACACACACACACACACATGGTTGTTACAGGTTAATATAGATATTTGTTAAATACAGTGTCCACCTTATATTGTATTACTTCATTTTCTAATGTTGTTTTATCCCAATGCAATGTTTTATAGATTTTTCAAGTGCGAGAGGCAAGTGCTAGAGTTAGTCCTGATGGACAGGTGGTGCCTTCATGTAGCTCCTCCATCAGTGTGAATGTTAGTCCTGATGGACAGGTGGTGCCTTCATGTAGCTCCTCCATCAGTGTGAATGTTAGTCCTGATGGACAGGTGGTGCCTTCATGTAGCTCCTCCATCAGTGTGAATGTTAGTCCTGATGGACAGGTGGTGCCTTCATGTAGCTCCTCCATCAGTGTGAATGTTAGTCCTGATGGACAGGTGGTACCTTCATGTAGCTCCTCCATCAGTGTGAATGTTAGTCCTGATGGACAGGTGGTGCCTTCATGTAGCTCCTCCATCAGTGTGAATGTTAGTCCTGATGGGCAGGTGGTACCTTCATGTAGCTCCTCCATCAGTGTGAATGTTAGTCCTGATGGACAGGTGGTACCTTCATGTAGCTCCTCCATCAGTGTGTGAACGTTAGCTAGCTAAACCTGGATTACTCACAACGCTAAGGTTAACTGGTTCCACCCTGTAGACACATGTAAACTAGTTCAGCCAGATTGCTCAGCTGGCAACTATTAAGTCAAAATTGAAATATGAAAAACGAAGTCACTTGCAAAACAAAGTCACTTGTTTTTCCCGCTGTATCTGATGAGGACAATGCTGTTCCTTAAAGTTGTGCTGTTGTGTGGTAAGATGAGCAACTCGCTGCAATCATTGGACAAACATCCTCTAGTGGGATATGTCCAAAAAACAAACATCCAACATGGACTTTCATCCAGAGGTCTTTTTTTTATCATTGTATTCGGGCTGTAACAATGAGCTTTATTCATTCCATTGGCTATTCCTATCAACCTTTGAATGCTGCTTCAGCAGATGCTGTGTGTTTGTTCTGGAAGTCTTTCAACATTCAATGTTTTGTTGTTTGCTAACTTCTCGCCACATATCAGCAGACCGGTCAGCAGCATCGGTGGCAGTGAAAGGAAATGAATACATCCACGCAGAGTTAAAGGCTCTACTTTTCCCCGTGACTTTTTTTTATGTCTCTGTTGATAGTGTAGCGAGGGCGGAGCTGTGTGGATCACGAGTAGCCACCTGCAGCGGAAGAGACCTTCCAGCGACATGACAGGATGTGATGCACATTTTAGTTAAGGAAATATTCAAACATTTATTTTTATTTCAGTAGCCCAATATCACCTCAAACTCCAAGACAAGAGGAGTTACCTTCGAAAGATTTTTCACTGGAAAAAATAAAATTAAAATAAAAACGTTTTTTTTTTTTGCCACTCGAGGCTCTCCGTCCCTGTGAGATTTTGATTGGTCCAGGACTTTAATTTATGACTGATCACCTGCAGAACTAACAATATTCCTTAGCAGGTACTTTGTGTTTCACCATGTTGTTTACTGATGTGACCATTTAAACTATGAAAGTGAAGTGCTGGCTGCACAGTGGTGGACTGGACGGTCCAGCAGGTCCAGTCCCGGGCTGGAAGGGCTGTTGGACTTAGCATGTTCTCTCCGTGTGCCTGCGGGAGTTCTCTCCAGCTTCTCTGGCTTCCTTTCACAGTTCAAAGACCTCAGACTTTGCTTGGGTTAACTGATAACTATAAGGTGTGGTTGTCTTTACAGGGTTAGGGTCCCTTCATGTCAGCTGGAATTGGCTCCAGACCCCTGAACAGGATAAACCGTTGAAGATAACGGATGGATGGAAGTGAAGTGCCATAATTCTTCAACATGTAAACACGCACAGGTCACATTTCATGTTGACAGCAAGATGCATTCAGAAAGCATATTTTGGGGACTAATAAGACTGGAAAGTACACGACGCTACACATGTATGAGCCGTGTTGTATTACTGGTGACTTGTGTGTAGTTCTCCTGTGTGTTTGTGTTCCACTGTAATGACCTCCTGACACAGATGCTCTGCTGTTGCTCAGCTGTTTTTGTGCGTTTCACTTGCGTCTTTCATTCCCCACCTCTGATTTCATGTGTGTTAGGCCACCTTCCAGTAGCTGGGATGTTTCCAGAGCTGGTGCCAGCAGAAGGGTCCTGTGTGCATCCACTGATGACTGACAGACATCCAGACATCAGCTCAGAGCAGCCTTTAATCCCACACAGGGCCCGATTAATTTTAAAGCCGCTTTCAATCCTTAAGCTCACTTTCAGCACTATAACACAGGCACCGTGCAGCCAGATATACAGATATGTTGAAGTATGTTTTCACTTTTAACAAATGCATTTGAGTTTTAATCTTTCAACCAAACCTTAGTTCTTTTCCTAAGAATCCATTTGAAATCTTAAAACTTGTGGCCTACATCAAATATTGTCAGCAGATCATGGGCTTGGTGTTTTGGTGCAGACTAATAACTGTGTGCAGAATGGTCTGTGGGCTGTTTGATGACTCCTATAGCAGCTTTAACCTCTGACCTCCCATCAGCTCAGAGTAGAAACATGTTGTACCTTCAGGATGTCATGTCGTACTCTGGTGGAGTCAGGCGGCAACCTCCACGTCTCAACGCCTTCGTGTCTCACCAGGCAGGTCACTTCGGACCCCAGCGTGTCCACCCCAGCGTTGAAGCAGGCTCTGGTGTTCGCGTCTTGTGTAAATTCATATCTTAACGATGATACGGCACAGAGCTGTGCTTTCAAATCTGGAAAAAATCAGTAGACGTTCCACTTCCGCGTCCTTTTCTCGCGACACCTAACGTGATGAACACAGTGAGATCTGAGCATCGGATGACGTGTGCATAAAGCTTCACTGTGATTTATTGATTTTGTTTCGTGAAAAAACAAACCAATGAACACTCAGAAAATGAATGAATCTCTCAGAAAAGTCATTCCTCACGATTCATTTTGATGTGTTTTGACGCATGTGCTGGCAACGCTGCAGATATGGTCCAAAGTTTTCCATAATAATAACTAGAAAGAGCGTTTCCTGCAGAAAATGAGTTGGAATGCAAAAGAGCTGAAACTTATAGCTGAAATATTTGAAAAAACAGATGAATATATAAATAAATAGCAAATAATTACTGAAAATATAGAAAAGGCAAAATACCTGCTGAAAGTTACAGTTCAAAGTCTTTTAACTGAACTGTTGAAAATCTCTGTCCTTTAAATGTATAATTGGAAAAGTTGAAAGGAAAACTGCATCATCTGAATCAGAGGCGTCAAACACACGACCCGGCACGCCACAGGGTCCAGTCCAACAGAAGAAGAAGAAAATGTTTTTGTTTTCTCCAGATCAAAGTTGGCAAAGCCGGGGACTCGAACCACTGATCCTCTGCTTCTGGGAGACTTGTAAACTATTGATCCACATGAGGTGACTGAAGTTATTGTGTTGCAGAGTGTCTACAAAACCATCTGGTAAACCTCAGCGTGACGGGAGCGTCAGTGCTGTTAATCTGAGGTCTGTAACCAAAGTGACCTGCACACGCGCGCACGTGCACGCCACCATAATAACACGCTAGCGTGGCCGTTCACGTGCGCGGCTGTTTTACGTGCCTGCAGCCTGCAGATAGACACAGACCAACTAGATGCAGAGTTTAGACGGACTCGCTCTCACATTCAGTCGGATTTCAAGACGTCTGAATCTGTGAGACTCGTATCGACCGCAGTTTCTGACAGAAGACAAGATTTCCCACGTTTTGAGCTATAATTTACGGCCAAAGCGTAATTCCGTATGGTAATACCGCCAGTACTTGTATTTAGCATTTCACAGGCCATCACAGAGCGCAGCGAAGCGACTTACCTGTCAGGGTTCTTAAGTTGAGTCAAGGTGTAAAATTAAGCAGCTAAAATGAATGCTGTGAAATGAAAATTGCCACCAGGCGGCAAACAGCTGTTTCTGTGTCCCAGAATGCATTTTGGCACCAGCAAACAGGGAACAATGGCAGATGTGAACTCAAAACTGAAAGTTGACAGTCTCTGAATACGACTGCTGTTGAGTCGCAAAATGTCATTTTAAATGTTTTCTGGAGAGAAGTTGTTGTGTAAGTTTCAAATATGTGGTCGGTTTGTCAAGAATCAGCCGACTTAAAGAGTTAGCAACGGTCCGGAGCAATTAGCCGGGCGGCGGTCACCACCCTGTGCCTCCAGCCGAAAGAGACCCGAGGCCTGTCTCAAGACTCTGGGTTAACATAGCCGGGTTTCCCTCAGTTATCCAGCTGCACTTAACCAGATGTCTGCGGTCTCGCTTTTTGGTCTCACGTAGCCGGTTATCAACTGGTTAAGTCAACCCACGAGTGTCTCATCTAGATCTGTGCTCGTGCACATAAAATGGGCGGAGTTTACTCCGTTTGACCAATCGGCACCAGGGAGAAGCCGAGAGCAACGTATTTTACAACGGAGGAGCAGGCCGTGATCTGAAGAACGTACGACAAATATGGAGAAAGAATACAAGCAAAAAGCAAAATGCAACCCTGCTGCAGCACCAAGAAGCCGCAAGGAATCCTGGCAAAAACATTGCCGACTCCGTCAATGCGTAAATTACTGGGTTTCTAATGTTAAATCACTGTCTCAAATGTATGTTCTTATTTTTTATTATCTTTTCGTTTTAACGTTTAATCTCAATTTAGTTGCAACCCCAGTGGAGCTGGTTAGTTCAAGTTAAAACAAAATACAAGGACGTAGTTCAAAGCGCTTAACCCAGAGTTAATCCAGAAGTCACCTCGCTAAGTTGAAATCCAGCTCTGTGAGACAGACCTCTGAACTCGGCAGGATTCTTCAATGATTCGCTGGATCAGAGTTCTCCGGAGAGGTTATGAGGATCTAACGAGCGATCTTTATTAGTTTATTATTTATTCACAGTAACGTTACGTCAGTTTACCGGAGAAAAAAGTTAAGATTTATAATTTAAGATTTTAATTTAACTTTTGAGCCATAGGCCGTTTACTTAATACCCATACTTCCTGTTTTTTTTTGTATGCAAGCTATAACTAGCATGCAATACGATTTATTAATGTTACAAACTGTTTGTGTTACAAAGTCTTGTGTTGTGGTGTTGAAGAGCGTTAGTTGTGGGTTATCAATTGTTGTTATAAAGTTAAATATGCAACTAAAGTCTCTGACACATAAGTATCCCTTTGCCGATGTACCACAGTCTTCCGTCGTGCCGTAATAGTCGTTCCTCTGGCACTCGTTCTGCATGCCGCTTCCTCAAAACATCACTTATGAAGCTGTTCTAATCTTTCCTAAAGGCTTCATCTTTCTGGGATCTGTGGGGAAGGCCTAGTTTTATTTGTTCCGCCACCTTCCTGCTATTTGGTAGACTGATGTTATCCTGACGGAATGAAAGTCGTATTTCATGTTGACATCTTTTCTTTCGACTGAGTCGTTCATGTTCAAGAATTTCTCGTCTTTCAGTGAGTGTTCTTGTTTTTCATTGTAGGCCAGCTCTGAGAAGTCCTGGTCCTGTTGGCGGATAAGGAGCTCTTCCAGTTTGGCTACAGATATTCTATTGGCCGTTATCTGTGGTCGACCACGCTCATCCATAGGTGCAGTATTGCAGAGAGGTCCGTTTATAGTCCAAGCTGGGCTTGTTAGGACTGCGTAGCGCCCCTCACCTTGACTATTAATCACTCTCAGTGGTTCCATGGCCTTTGGGACATTTGCACCGATCAATAGGCCTACTTCTGCCTTGATGGGCTTTAAGTGGACCTCCTTTAGATAAGACCAGCCTTTTATGTCCATTTCTGTAGGAATGTTCTCTTGACTGACAGGAATGGCATTTTGTGTGAAGACCTCAGGAAGCCTTAAGAAGCTGTCGCCATCAATGCTGCATACTTCCAGTCCTCTTATCACATGGGTTTTCACCGGCTTTTCATGACCCGTCGTTCAAAGTAAGATCTCAGTTTTCTTTCCTCTGACAGACAACTGCTCCGTGACAAAGGTAGCAGTGCTTCCAGGGTCTAGAAACGCATATGTTTCTATCAAACAGCTGCCTTTATGTGCCTTTATCTTTACAGGTACCACTGCTAACTGTCCCCTGTCTGTGCTGCTGATGACACCGTAGTTATTTGTGCTGCCGATGAAACTTTCGCCATGTGATTGCTCCTGGTGTCTGAACCTTGCTTAGCTGCTAGCTTGGTGTTGCCTGGAATAAAGTCATATGCAAGACAGTCGGGTGTTTCTTCTCACAGAAACGACACGTCAGACGTTTCTTACATTCTTTAAGGATAAGGATAAGGATATATTTATTGTCATTGTAAAAAAAACATACAACGAAATTACGTTGGCAACAGAAAGTTAAGACAGCAGTAACATATAAAAACTTGTATGACGTGTAAACTAATTTAAAATGGTGTTTTTAAAATAAAAAATAAAAATAGATAAGACATAAAACACAGGCATCAATGTTTTTAAAGTGCAAAAGTGAGTGTCTGGTGTGAGCTGGGTGGGCTGGTGGGGGTGATGGAGGAAACCGCTTTGGGGTAAAAGCTGTTCCTCAGCCTGTTAGACCGGTTTTAATGGACCTGAATCGTCTTCCTGATGGCAGTGGAACAACCAGGGTGTGTGGTGTCTTTGTACATGTTGCTGGCTTTCTTCTGGCCAGCATACACAGTGTCCAGGTCCTGGAGATTAGCTCCCACAATCCTCTGTGCAGTTCTGACAGTCTGGATCAGGTTCTTCCTGTTCTCTGCTGCGCAGCTGGAAAACCACACAGTGAAGCACTGACAGAGGATGCTTTCTATGACACTTCTGCAGAAGTGTCATACTCATATGGCCTTTGATCAAGCAGACAGAGCAGCTTCAAAGCAGTTTCCTTTAGCAGCTTGACTTTCTCCTCGTGGGGAACCTTTGTTATTATTTCACATGTTTCCATCGCATGATCTCCTTTACAGAAGGCACAAGGTTTGACGAAAGCATCCACGGCTGTGTGGACGCCCACTGGCCTGTCTGCCCTCGGCCTGGCGTTAGTGTTCTTGTAGGTTTCTGTCTTGGGCACAACAGTCGTAGCAAAGCTCTTCTTGCTGCTAGGTCTCGTCTACTGTACGTCTGTTTTGGATATTCTCCGGCTTGTGCTTCCAGCAGGGTCCTGGACATCCCCAAAGACAGGATCTTGAATAATTATGACCTTCCTTTGACCTCCGTTTCCATGAATAGAACAAAGTCGTGGAATTTAGGTCTCTGCTGTGTTCTTTCAGTGATGTCACATACAGTAGAGCGCCATTTCTCTCGAAGTTTAAATGAGAGTTTGAAAACAAGTCTTTTCATGTTAGATGGTGAGTCCAACTCAGACATGTACAGGAGGTCTTGACCTGCATCACCACAGCCTCTTAGAGAGCGTAGCTATGAAGTGCCTTTCCATCATCTCTACGTATTTGTTCCAGTTCAAGGCCTTTTCGACGTATGCAGATATGATCTTGAAATCATCGCCAAAGTGATATTTAAGTAGGCGCTTTGCTTCTTGGTAACCAGTTGTGGCGTTCATGTGAAAGCAGCTTTGAACTCGTTCTTTTGCTGTCCAACTGTATCCTGCTCCAGGAAGTACAGTTGATTCTCGTTGCTTTTGGTTTTGTGCTCGATGTTGTGCTGAAACGCCTTCATAAATGGCCTGAAATGAAGGGGATCACCGTCGAACACCAACACTTCCCTTGTTGGGAGTGTAGATTCTTTCTGCTGCGTCACTAGCAGGTCCATCAAGTCTGTCTGTCTTTGCATGATGTTTGTGAGATCGATGCTCTGCACTATTTCACTTCTAGGAGTATCTTGTCTGTGTGGTCCATCAGAAACCACAGCTCTACCTGTGTGAGGTTTGTTGGAGCCCTTTGCGGTGGCTCGGGCCCTTTTGTGGCGTCGTTCTGTGCTCGGTGTTGAGTGTGCATCGTTTTTTGTAGAGGTGTTTTATGCCATCTTCATGCGTGCTGAAACCACAGAAGAAGATCTGGAAACTGTGGAACCTTTAGAACTTTGAGACCTGCTCGAGCCAGTCTGTGAGACACTGCATCAACCAGAGTCTGTGGATCAGACTGAGGTTTTATCCATTGATCCACCTCACACATGAAATCAGACAGTTTTGGCTCTAACCAGCCCAAGTGTCCGTTCTCTCTCACGTCTTCTGGCAGCAATAACTGAACAGATTCATGGGACCCTTTAAATTCATCAAGCGGTCTTAGAAATTGATTTGCGGCTTCATTAACATTGTCAACATCAGCGCCCTCCTTCATTATTGTTTTCATTTCATTCATTTTACCTTACATTACATTACATGTCATTTAGCTGACGCTTTTTTCCGAAGCGAAAATATTGCTCAATACACCGTAGAGTAGACACAGCAACGGGGAGCGATTAGGAGTTAAGTGTTTTGCTCAAGGACACAACGGCATTCAACGACAATTCATAGACAGTCTGTGGATTTATTTATTTCCGCGTTTGTCCGTTTAACGCTCGTTTACTCACGGTACCGGTAAATTCGGTCCGAGGGCGATGTCTGATTCTGGCTGAAGTCCAGGTCAAGCCGAAGTCCAAAATCCGGCGTTCAGATGGGCTGTTTTTAACTTAATGTAGAGGCGGTCGGTTGCTTAACGCGCTGGGTTCCTTTAAATACTTTTATTATTAAGCAGAAAATAAATAGAAAAACTCTTGTTGAACAAAAAAACCCACTTTGTCCCTAAATTCCTTTCAAAGGGACGATATATCTTAACGCATCTTTGTGCCGTCCTCATGCGTGCGTGCAGTTTAAAATAGGTTGCCCTTCCTCACTCGAAACCAAAACACACCTGGCTCCACTCAGGTGACGTTTATATAATGTTGACACCCCCTGGCGTGCACGTCATCAAAAACATGACCAATCAAACAATCAAAGCAACAGGTAAAACATGACTCATATAATGGCTTCTACACATGTTCATGGATAAAAAGAATAGCAGCAACAACGAGAACAATCATCATCATCATCATTGTATGAATGCATGTTCAATTCAGCTTATTTAGTAGAGCCCAAAATAACAAATTACAAATCAAGCTCAGAGGGCTCTTCAATCCGTACACATAGACGTTCCTGTCCCAGGACCTCACATCGGATCAGGAAAAATCTTTCACAGGGAAAAAAATGGAAATGGAAATTTGAGGCGAGGAAGCACAGAGGCTCCGGGGAAGAAGAAGAGTTAGTAATGTGCATTGAAGAGACATGACTTCATCCAGAAGGACAGAGAGCAGAGAAGAGAGGAGCTTAGTTTATCCTCAGATACACTGAGGATATGAATAATTCCTCCTGATGGACAGGTGGCACCCTGCATGGTAGCTCCTCCCATCAGTGTATGGATGGGTGTGAACAGGTAGGTAGAGAGTCCATACCATTGAACACAACAATACTAATAATAGTCAAAGGCTCTGTTTCCACCTGGCATCGGCTCGTCTGATCTAGATTAGGTTGTACACATTGCTGTTGTTTTTCTATTTGCTTATTTTGCCCTCTATGTCCGTAGCTGCCATGACAACAGACGAGGCAGAGTGCCACCAGAAGAAGCCGAGGCAGCAGGAGGAAGCCGGCCAGGACGCCAGGCCGCCCTCACCGGAGGAGGAGCAGCTCCGGCCTCGCAACCGCAACTCCGCCGGTCGTGGCCTCTCCCGCCTCTTCTCCTCCTTCCTGAAGAGGCGCTCACAGTGTGAGAGCGAGGCGGGAGAGAAGGACGGCAGGAAAGAAGCAGAAGACGCTAAAGCGCCCATCGCTGACCCTGAACCTGAACTGAAGACCGAGGGAGAGGTGGCCCTGGACCAGCACTCAGTGAGCAGCACGGAGGCTCAGGTCAGTCTGCAGCCTCTGAAGCTTCACTCACACATGTTTACTCATGTTTCACTCACACGTTTACTCATGTTTCACTCACACGTTTACTCATGTTTCACTCACACGTTTACTCATGTTTCACTCAGACATGTTTACTCATGTTTCACTCACACGTTTACTCATGTTTCACTCACACGTTTACTCATGTTTCACTCACACGTTTACTCATGTTTCACTCACACGTTTACTCATGTTTCACTCAGACATGTTTACTCATGTTTCACTCACACGTTTACTCATGTTTCACTCACACGTTTACTCATGTTTCACTCACACGTTTACTCATGTTTCACTCACACGTTTACTCATGTTTCACTCACACGTTTACTCATGTTTCACTCACACGTTTACTCATGTTTCACTCACACGTTTACTCATGTTTCACTCACACGTTTACTCATGTTTCACTCAGACATGTTTACTCATGTTTCACTCACACGTTTACTCATGTTTCACTCACACGTTTACTCATGTTTCACTCAGACATGTTTACTCATGTTTCACTCACACGTTTACTCATGTTTCACTCACACGTTTACTCATGTTTCACTCACACGTTTACTCATGTTTCACTCACACGTTTACTCATGTTTCACTCACACGTTTACTCATGTTTCACTCACACGTTTACTCATGTTTCACTCACACGTTTACTCATGTTTCACTCACACGTTTACTCATGTTTCACTCACACGTTTACTCATGTTTCACTCACACGTTTACTCATGTTTCACTCACACGTTTACTCATGTTTCACTCACACGTTTACTCATGTTTCACTCACACATGTTTACTCATGTTTCACTCAGACATGTTTACTCATGTTTCACTCACACGTTTACTCATGTTTCACTCACACGTTTACTCATGTTTCACTCACACGTTTACTCATGTTTCACTCAGACATGTTTACTCATGTTTCACTCACACGTTTACTCATGTTTCACTCACACGTTTACTCATGTTTCACTCACACGTTTACTCATGTTTCACTCACACGTTTACTCATGTTTCACTCACACATGTTTACTCATGTTTCACTCACACGTTTACTCATGTTTCACTCAGACATGTTTACTCATGTTTCACTCACACGTTTACTCATGTTTCACTCACACGTTTACTCATGTTTCACTCACACGTTTACTCATGTTTCACTCACACGTTTACTCATGTTTCACTCACACGTTTACTCATGTTTCACTCACACGTTTACTCATGTTTCACTCACACGTTTACTCATGTTTCACTCACACGTTTACTCATGTTTCACTCACACGTTTACTCATGTTTCACTCACACGTTTACTCATGTTTCACTCAGACGTTTACTCATGTTTCACTCAGACGTTTACTCATGTTTCACTCAGACGTTTACTCATGTTTCACTCAGACGTTTACTCATGTTTCACTCACACGTTTACTCATGTTTCACTCACACGTTTACTCATGTTTCACTCACACGTTTACTCATGTTTCACTCACACGTTTACTCATGTTTCACTCACACGTTTACTCATGTTTCACTCACACGTTTACTCATGTTTCACTCACACGTTTACTCATGTTTCACTCACACGTTTACTCATGTTTCACTCACACGTTTACTCATGTTTCACTCAAACATGTTTACTCATGTTTCACTCACACGTTTACTCATGTTTCACTCACACGTTTACTCATGTTTCACTCACACGTTTACTCATGTTTCACTCACACGTTTACTCATGTTTCACTCACACGTTTACTCATGTTTCACTCACACGTTTACTCATGTTTCACTCACACATGTTTACTCATGTTTCACTCACACGTTTACTCATGTTTCACTCACACGTTTACTCATGTTTCACTCACACGTTTACTCATGTTTCACTCAGACATGTTTACTCATGTTTCACTCACACGTTTACTCATGTTTCACTCACACGTTTACTCATGTTTCACTCACACGTTTACTCATGTTTCACTCACACGTTTACTCATGTTTCACTCACACGTTTACTCATGTTTCACTCACACGTTTACTCATGTTTCACTCACACGTTTACTCATGTTTCACTCACACGTTTACTCATGTTTCACTCACACGTTTACTCATGTTTCACTCACACGTTTACTCATGTTTCACTCACACGTTTACTCATGTTTCACTCACACGTTTACTCATGTTTCACTCACACGTTTACTCATGTTTCACTCAAACGTTTACTCATGTTTCACTCAAACGTTTACTCATGTTTCACTCACACGTTTACTCATGTTTCACTCACACGTTTACTCATGTTTCACTCACACGTTTACTCATGTTTCACTCACACGTTTACTCATGTTTCACTCACACGTTTACTCATGTTTCACTCAGACGTTTACTCATGTTTCACTCAGACGTTTACTCATGTTTCACTCACACGTTTACTCATGTTTCACTCACACGTTTACTCATGTTTCACTCACACGTTTACTCATGTTTCACTCACACGTTTACTCATGTTTCACTCACACGTTTACTCATGTTTCACTCACACGTTTACTCATGTTTCACTCACACATGTTTACTCATGTTTCACTCACACGTTTACTCATGTTTCACTCACACGTTTACTCATGTTTCACTCACACGTTTACTCATGTTTCACTCACACGTTTACTCATGTTTCACTCACACGTTTACTCATGTTTCACTCACACATGTTTACTCATGTTTCACTCACACGTTTACTCATGTTTCACTCACACGTTTACTCATGTTTCACTCACACGTTTACTCATGTTTCACTCAGACATGTTTACTCATGTTTCACTCACACGTTTACTCATGTTTCACTCACACGTTTACTCATGTTTCACTCACACGTTTACTCATGTTTCACTCACACGTTTACTCATGTTTCACTCACACGTTTACTCATGTTTCACTCACACGTTTACTCATGTTTCACTCACACGTTTACTCATGTTTCACTCAGACATGTTTACTCATGTTTCACTCACACGTTTACTCATGTTTCACTCACACGTTTACTCATGTTTCACTCACACGTTTACTCATGTTTCACTCACACGTTTACTCATGTTTCACTCACACGTTTACTCATGTTTCACTCACACGTTTACTCATGTTTCACTCACACGTTTACTCATGTTTCACTCAAACGTTTACTCATGTTTCACTCACACGTTTACTCATGTTTCACTCACACGTTTACTCATGTTTCACTCACACGTTTACTCATGTTTCACTCACACGTTTACTCATGTTTCACTCACACGTTTACTCATGTTTCACTCAGACGTTTACTCATGTTTCACTCACACGTTTACTCATGTTTCACTCAGACATGTTTACTCATGTTTCACTCACATGTTTACTCATGTTTCACTCACACGTTTACTCATGTTTCACTCACACATGTTTACTCATGTTTCACTCACACGTTTACTCATGTTTCACTCACACGTTTTACTCATGTTTCACTCACACATCTCACACTCACACACTCACACACACACACACACACACACACACACACACTCACACACAGACACGCACACACGCACACACTCACACACACACTCACACACACACACACACACACACACACTCACACACACACACACTCACACACACACACACTCACACACACACTCACACACACACACACTCACACACACTCACACTCACACACACTCACACACACTCACACACACTCACACACACACTCACTCACACACACACACACACACACACACACACACTCACACACACACTCACACACACTCACACACTCACACACTCACACACACACACACACTCACACACTCACACACACTCACACACTCACACACACTCACACACACTCACACACTCACACACACTCACACACACTCACACACTCACACACACACACACACACACACACACACACGCAATGGCGAACACGTTGCTGCAACATGTTGCAGCAACGTGTTCGCCATTGCTCACATTACAATTCAGGCAGTTTAATTTGATGTGAACAGGTAGGTGTGTTGTCTCTTAGGTTGGCATGAACAACATTTATATCCATCAGTAAAGAGGTAAAGATTCCCTTCATACAAGGACAAAAACATAGAAAAGCAACAGATTGAAGTGTTTAGTGGGAAAACCACAGATCAGAGTCTAAATGCTCACTCACATATGTATGAGTGTGAAGACGGCCTTGTAATTAAAGAGTCTCTCAGGCCATCCAGGTAGAGAAGAAAGAAGCCGAGGAAGAGAAGGAGGAGGAGGGTGGAAAAGACAAAGACAACGACAAGGAGAAAGAAGAGGAGGCTGCCGTGGAGAAGGAGGACAAGGAGAAGGAGGAGGAGGGGGAGGAGAAGGAGTCTGGCCCTGAAGGAGGCATTCAGAGAGAGGAGGAGGAGAAGATGACAGAGGAAGAGGCCAAAGCTCCCAAAGCTCCACGTCGACCCCGGACCATGCAGATCAGGGTCACCCTGTTGGACGACGCGCTCTACGAGTGTGAGCTGGACGTGAGTGCTTTCCACCTGTCTTCTTGCATGTGCACAATTTAAAATGGCTCAATGATGATGAACAATCAACCATTATAACTCCTCCCACTGGGGAAACTGGAACCACCATGCTAAATGTCCTGAGCATTAATGTATAAATCAATTTCTGCAGTAATTTGCTAGACATTTCTTGATTTCAGCTTCTAAAATGTGAGAATTGGTTATTTTTCTTGTAATGTAAGGAAATATCTTTGGCTTCAACATTTGTCAACAGTTCTGTGAATTCTAGCAATCTGCAATGATCGCGATTGTGTAACATTTTAAAGACTAAATAGTGGAGGAAATAATCAGCAAATTAATGAATAGCGATGACCTCGCTAAGTGCAGTGCTGCTATCCACACGTCTGGACTCCCACAGGATCTGCAGCTGGAAGGACCAGGACCAGAGCGTCTCCTTTTAGTCATCTGTGTTTAAAAAGTTGTACTTAAAGGAAGTAAAATGATTAAAAACCGCAAGACAGCCAGGAGCCAACAGGCGGAGAGGAGTAGACCAGAGAAAAGCTCATCAACAGCAGCAACAGGAAACCAAGAATACAACCAATAATTTCAAAAACAGGATGCTTTCCAATGTATAAAACAAAGGCTAGATAAAACATACGTTTAAAATCAACGTCAAATTTAAATAGGACAAAAGTGCTTATTAAAAAATAGATTAGAAACGTAAAAAAAATGATATACGTTGGAATATACAACACATCAAAATCCAAATAAGTGCTTGTGAAGTGAATAAATACTATAAAATACACCACATCTAAATCAAAGTAAGAACTTTAAAAGTAATTAGCTGTACACAGAGAAATAATTACTATTTAATTAATTCATTTACACCGCATCTAAGTAAAAAAAGTGCTTGAAATAAAAATAGAAAACATAAACCGTGAGACAAACGGCTAAACTACAAAAGAAGTACTTCAAAATAACAATAAAACTAATGCAAACAAATCCAATACAAAGTGAAAGGCCACGCTCCATCAAGAACACTGTGGAGTCCTCGAACTGCCCGTAGTCCTCATGGGGGTCTGTAGTCCTCATGCGGGTCTGTAGTCCTCATGCGGGTCTGTAGTCCTCATGGGGGTCTGTAGTCCTCATGGGGGTCTGTAGTCCTCATGCGGGTCTGTAGTCCTCATGGGGGTCTGTAGTCCTCATGGGGGTCTGTAGTCCTCATGCGGGTCTGTGGTCCTCATTGGGGATCTGTAGTCCTCATGGGGGTCTGTAGTCCTCCTGGGGGTCTGTAGTCCTCATGGGGGTCTGTAGTCCTCATGGGGATCTGTAGTCCTCATGGGGGTCTGTAGTCCTCATGGGGGTCTGTAGTCCTCAGTCCTCATGGGGGTCTTAGGCTTAGGGTCATGGTGAGGCTTAGGCTCAAGATTAGGTTTAGGGTCAGGATTATGTTTAGGGTTAGGGTTAGGTTTAGGGTCAGGTTTAGCTTTAGGGTTAGGTTTTCGGTCAGGGTTAGGCTTAGGGTCAGGTTTAGCTTTAGGGTCAGGCTTAGCTTTAGGGTCAGGGTTAGGTTTAGGGTCAGGGTTAGGCTTAGGGTCAGGCTTAGCTTTAGGGTCAGGGTTAGTTTTAGGGTCAGGTTTAGCTTTAGGGTCAGGGTTAGGCTTAGGGTCAGGTTTAGCTTTAGGGTCAGGGTTAGGCTTAGGGTCAGGTTTAGCTTTAGGGTCAGGGTTAGGTTTAGGGTCAGGTTTAGCTTTAGGGTCTTGGTGAGTCTTAGGGTCAGGCTTAGCTTTAGGGTCAGGGTTAGGCTTAGGGTCAGGCTTAGCTTTAGGGTCAGGGTTAGCTTTAGGGTCAGGGTTAGGCTTCGGGTCAGGTTCAGCTTTAGGGTCAGGGTTAGGCTTAGGGTCAGGCTTAGCTTTAGGGTCAGGGTTAGGCTTAGGGTCAGGTTTAGCTTTAGGGTCTTGGTGAGTCTTAGGGTCAGGCTTAGCTTTAGGGTCAGGTTTAGCTTTACGGTCAGGGTTAGGCTTAGGGTCAGGTTTAGCTTTAGGGTCAGGGTTAGGCTTAGGGTCAGGCTTAGCTTTAGGGTCAGGCTTAGCTTTAGGGTCAGGGTCAGGCTTAGGGTCAGGTTTAGCTTTAGGGTCAGGGTTAGGCTTAGGGTCAGGCTTAGCTTTAGGGTCAGGTTTAGCTTTAGGGTCAGGCTTAGCTTTAGGGTCAGGCTTAGCTTTAGGGTCCGGCTTAGCTTTAGGGTCAGGCTTAGCTTTAGGGTCAGGGTTAGGCTTAGGGTTAGGGTTAGGTTGCAGTAGCAGAAGCGCCATGTCCAGCACATTACTGAATACATTGTTCTTCATGTGATTATTCAGTGTCTTGTTCTCTGCATGTATGTGTGTGTCAGAAACACGCAAAAGGTCAGGAGCTCTTCATGAAGGTGTGTGACCACCTCAACCTGCTGGAGAAGGACTACTATGGCCTGGTCCTCTGTGAGATGGCCACCATGAAGGTGAGCATCATTAGCGCTCCGACCATTCCCACCTCAGGGTTGGATTACAGTTTTTGTCCGTTGCTTGAACACTAGAGACACATGCTTAAACCAAAGTAACATAACTTGAAGTTGTTGTTACTTTACCTTAAACAAAGTGTAACCATACCTTAAACAAAAGCGCTGCTTTGCACTTTAGTTGTAATTCTGTAACACACTGCTCCTTTCTGCAAAACACTTCCTCTTAGACACTACACACTATTTTATACATAAGACATTTAGTTCAAAAATGAAATCTCAGGGTACCATTGGAAAAACACATCGATTCAAAATACAGCACACATTGGTTAATTGAAAAGACATAGACACACACTTGAAAACACCAATCAGCCAGCTACAAAAAGGCCTCAGTTAAGCCATTTTGACAACTTTGCAAGCATGGAGGCAGTGAGAGCGAGAGGCAGAGGAAGAGGAAGAGGAGGACAGAGAGAGAGAGGAGGACGTGGTCAAAGAGGCCACGCAAGGACATTGATGTGATGTTGATGAGATCCTGTGACCTCAACAGACGGCAGGATCCATGAGCACACTTGCGCACAATTGTGTTTTTCTGTGTTTACAGTAGTGTATTGTTTGTTTTATTTTTGATTTAACTGAATTTACTGTACTGTAAAATATACTAATGTAATGATATGGAATTCAATATTTCATTTTTTTGGTTGTTGTAAAAACATGCCCTCTATGGAACATTGAAAACATTGAAAACAAAAGACTGCAGTTTTTTAAATAAAGTAGACTAGTGTGTTGCTGCTGATCTAAAAGCGTATTCATATGATGCAAGTGGGTATCATTTTGTCATCAGGGTGACATTTTGACAAAGGATTGTTAGGTTTTGATAGCAGAGTTTCAATTTGACACAGATGTGAATGGTTTATTTCCCAATGTTGTGTCTTATTTGCTTGTGTGTAGAGTTTAGACACAATGAGCCAAATTTAGCAAAACGTGTGTAACCATTAGGCAAAAACTGTAAGACCAGAGGCCAGCTCTTTAAATTAAAATGTCATTGGTTTGAGTGACCTGTGGCCCTCAGCGTTGGAGGACTTCTTACACTGAACAGAGTTTGATGATCTCATGCTACATCCCTCATTTTCTGACCAGACTTGGATGGACCTAACCAAGGAGATCCGCAGGCAGGTACAAGGTGAGTGGAACATTACCTACAAATGCATTGTCTGTTCTCATTTACAAGCTTCTAATTCATGTTAACAGTTATTTCATCACACCCTCCTTTTCTTTCTTAAGGTGCCAACTATAATTTCACCTTTAATGTGAAATTCTATCCACCAGACCCAGCCCAACTGTCTGAAGACATAACAAGGTACTGCATGGGTTCCTGTCAACTACTACCTGCTACTCTCAGTTTATTGTTTATTGTTATCAAATGCCCAATATAGACCGGGTTCATTTCTCCAGATGAGGATACTGTATATTAGGTGGCATATTAGGAGATTTCTGTGATTTCAAACGGTGAACGATGCAGGCGTCTGATCATATAACTAACAAGCCAACAGAGTAAGCACCAACATGAATTACACTCAAACAATCAATGAACCAGGATGTGAAGCAAATATATATTTGTTGTCAATATCTGATAACAAGTTCCCATGTTAGTCTTTAACCTCTGGAAGTCAGCCTCAGTGACTCTAGCCTGCTTGGCATCAGCTGAAAAACATTGTTTCATTTCCTTGGAGCTGATTGAATACCACATTACAATGAAGCCTTTAGAATCAAACATATTGTCATCCTCATCAAACATATCAAACATATTGTTATCATGACTCACACGTCCATACAGAGTCCAGATGATCCCTTTGTGTGCATTGCAGGTACTACCTGTGTCTCCAGCTGCGAAAGGACATCCTGCAGGGCCGCCTTCCCTGCTCCTTCGTCACCCTGTCTCTGCTCGGATCCTACGCCCTGCAGTCGGAGCTGGGCGAGTACGACCCTGAGGTGCATGGCAACGAATACACTAAGGATATGAAGATGGCCCAGGGCCAGACCAAGGAGCTGGAGGACAAAATGATGGAGCTGCACCGCACATACAGGTCCAAACTTATTCTTCACCCAATCCACCAAATAAGTGGATTTGTATAACAATTGTGTTATTAAGTCAAACCCCGTATTCAAAATGTTACATATTCGATTCAATTCAGTTTATTTTGTATAGCCCAAAATCACAAATACAAGATTTGCCTCGGAGGGCTTACACATAACATCCTGTCCCAGGACCTCACATCAGATCAGGAAACCCGACTCAAATAAAGATGTAAAAGATGTAAAAGTACATAGCTATTGTCTGCAAAATGCACTTAAGTATTTACATTAAAAGTACTGATGATGATGGTGCACCTGACTCGAAGGTATCTGTATGAATGGAGTTACTAAGTGATCATGAAAAGATCAGTTATAACGCCTGAGTAAATGCACCTCACTTTAACTTTTGACGACTCAACTGAACCAAGCGCATGAATGCATTATGTGTAAACGTGAACAACATGACAAGGGAAGGCTTCAATAAAAGATCAATGAGAGGTGAGGGAAAGAGACACTTCCCCTGCTCTTCCAAAAAAGTCCATCGTTGAGTGATTTAATGAGAGCTTCCATAGTGATAAAGTGTCAAAATGTGAACTCCTTCCAGCATTTGTGCCACAGCATGGTCACAGTAACAGGAGCAGAGACGTTGTGTGTCTGTGGTGTTGTGGCAGGTCCATGAGTCCAGCCCAGGCAGACCTGATGTTCCTGGAGAATGCCAAGAAACTCTCCATGTACGGAGTGGACCTCCATCAGGCCAAGGTGAGCACTGGGAGCAGGACGCAGGTTTGCAGGTGTCCCCTGTCAATATTTTGGGTGGACAGTATCGTCCCTATCAATATGTAAGCAAACTTGCTGTATGGACAAATATGCTTCTGGTGTGACATTGATGATGTCACCACGGTCCGGACCTGGGTAATAATTTCCTCTCTGCATCTCTCTACATCTGAATGACGTGACAGCGCTGAAAGCTGACAGCTGTCAATCAGACAGCTGTCAATCAGACAGCTGTCTGTGGAAGGCCGAGTGCAGCTGTTATATTTAGTTGACGTATCTTTTACAATTAAAGCGTTTGATGGAATAGTTATGGAGCAAAGATAAGACTACCGATATGAATGTTGATGATTAAGTGGATCTAGCCTCTCATTAGTGGTGATGAACAATTGTGAGATTTATGTCTGATCAGAAGTATGTGTGCTGAGTTTTGAAAATGTGACATAAAAGTATATGAGTATATGAGTTCAAATGAATTAATGTATCATTGAGGTGAATCATTCAATTCCGTATATTGTGGATAGCCCAGAATCACAAATTACACATTATCCTGTGAGGGTTTACGATCTGTACACATCCCTGTCCCGGGACCTCAGCTGACGCAGCAGATATAACTTGTTTGATGTTTGTTAAATTGTTAAATGTTTGGCAAAGGTTAAGTGTCAAGTCTTTCTTTAGATCCAAGTATCCGTCATGTATCAAGTAGAAGATACAATCCACTCGATCGGTTTTTAAGGCTCTACATTGACAAACGGCGTAGCTGTCAAAATAAAAAGTAAAGCTCCTGTTAGGTGCTCTGTCTGTTGGTCGTGTAATGCCATGAGAGGAGCACAGCAGGGAGACACGTGACTGCTGAGGTTTCACAGCTGAAATCAGGTCAATCTGTTTATGTCATAGGGATTTAAGCCGCTTTGAAAGGAGGACGGTGCTGCCTCCGTCTGGACGGTGCTGAGCAGTGCAAGGAAGCTGCGTCATCCTTCCTCAGACACAAAGCAGACACAAATCATAAAAAGATTTATAATTTGAAGATTTGAAAAGTCAGAAATATGAAAAGTCATACCATGTGTAAGTAGCTGAATATTTCAATAATTGAACTTTTTTCTGTATATGAAAATATGAAGGAGTAGATATGGTCCAAAATACGTACGGAAGAAACAGTTGAATAAGTTGAATAAAGATTTGAAGAACAATAGTTGGAATGCTGAAGCATTTCAACTAATTAACTGGACAAGGAATAACATTGTAATGTTAAAAGTAAATGTACAATTTTATTGTCTGATAATTGTCTGATAATCAGGTTAATTTAAATGAAGGGGATGCAGACAGAACTATTTAGTTGATTAGCTCCCCATCAGCCCGTGTGACTCCTGTGGGTCTTTGTAGTCCTGGGGATGAGAGAGTCAGGGCCAGTGGAGGTCCTGGTCTGTGTTTACTGCGGCTGGAAGGAACCGTTCTTGTGGCAGGAGGTCTTGGTTCTGATGGAGCGCAGCCTCCTGCCAGAGGGAAGGGACTGCAACCGTTTGTGTCCAGAGTGAGAGCGAGCAGCTACAATGTTACCTGGAGGATCCAGTATCCTGGAGGCAAACAAGTCCTGGAGGGATGGCAGTGCACCATCATGGTCTTTGGCATAGTGAATTTCTTCAGCTGCCTCAGGAAGAACATCCTCTGCTGGGCCTTCATTGTAATGGAGCTGATGGTCAGCTCCCACTTAAGGTCCTGGGTTAGGATGGAGCCCAGGAAGACACAGGACTCCAGAGCTTTGATGGGGGAGTCACACAGGGTGCTAGAGAGTCACACAGGGTGCTAGAGAGTCACACAGGGTGATAGAGAGTCACACAGGGTGAGAGGGAGTCACACAGGGTGATAGAGAGTCACACAGGGTGAGAGGGAGTCACACAGGGTGAGAGGGAGTCACACAGGGTGCTAGAGAGTCACACAGGGTGAGAGGGAGTCACACAGGGTGAGAGGGAGTCACACAGGGTGATAGAGGGTCACACAGGGTGAGAGGGAGTCACACAGGGTGCTAGAGAGTCACACAGGGTGCTAGAGAGTCACACAGGGTGCTAGAGAGTCACACAGGGTGAGAGGGAGTCACACAGGGTACTAGAGAGTCACACAGGGTGATAGAGGGTCACACAGGGTGCTAGAGAGTCACACAGGGTGATAGAGGGTCACACAGGGTGATAGAGGGTCACACAGGGTGCTAGAGAGTCACAGAGGGTGATGGGGAGTCACACAGGGTGATGGGGAGACACACAGGGTGATAGAGGGTCACACAGGGTGATGGGGAGACACACAGGGTGATAGAGGGTCACACAGGGTGATGGGGAGACACACAGGGTGGTAGAGGGTCACACAGGGTGAGAGGGAGACACACAGGGTGATAGAGGGTCACACAGGGTGGTAGAGGGTCACACAGGGTGATAGAGCGTCACACAGGGTGATAGAGGGTCACACAGGGTGATAGAGGGTCACACAGGGTGATGGGGAGACACACAGGGTGATAGAGGGTCACACAGGGTGATGGGGAGACACACAGGGTGGTAGAGGGTCACACAGGGTGAGAGGGAGACACACAGGGTGATAGAGGGTCACACAGGGTGGTAGAGGGTCACACAGGGTGATAGAGCGTCACACAGGGTGATAGAGGGTCACACAGGGTGATAGAGGGTCACACAGGGTGATGGGGAGACACACAGGGTGATAGAGGGTCACACAGGGTGATGGGGAGACACACAGGGTGATGGGGAGACACACAGGGTGGTAGAGGGTCACACAGGGTGAGAGGGAGACACACAGGGTGATAGAGGGTCACACAGGGTGGTAGAGGGTCACACAGGGTGATGGGGAGACACACAGGGTGATGGGGAGACACACAGGGTGGTAGAGGGTCACACAGGGTGAGAGGGAGACACACAGGGTGGTAGAGGGTCA
Source organism: Clinocottus analis (assembly GCF_023055335.1). Classification (NCBI taxonomy): domain Eukaryota; kingdom Metazoa; phylum Chordata; class Actinopteri; order Perciformes; family Cottidae; genus Clinocottus; species Clinocottus analis. Next base: position 488,011 of record NW_027176187.1, on the reverse strand, counting down.
CACAGGGTGATAGAGGGTCACACAGGGTGATGGGGAGTCACACAGGGTGATGGGGAGTCACACAGGGTGATGGGTGCTGGTGGGGCTATATTGTTCGTGAGATCCATAACCATCTCCACTGTCTTCAGAGCGTTGAGCTCCAGGTGGTTCTGGCTGCACCAGGTCACCAGGTGCTCAGGCTCCCACCTAAAGGCAGACTCGTCCCCTCCAGAGATGAGTCCAGTGAGGCTGTCATTTGTGAACTTCAGGAGCTTGATGCCTGGTGGCTGGAGGAGCAGCTGTTTGTACAGAGAGAAGAGCAGAGGGGAGAGAACGCAGCTTTGGGGCTCTCGGTCCAATTCTTTGGGTCTATACCCAAGTTTTATGGACAGCTGAAGTGAACAGAATTATGTAGGCCATCCCAATGACGGGGCCTTTAAAACCAAGTTAGGTGTGAACCCAAAATCACTTTTATGATCAAGAAATGACTGGAGGCTGAAGAAGCCTCGTGATGGAACACACCTTAACAAACGCAACATCTTACTTTGTGTGTGTAGTACATTCCAGGCTCTCACAGAAGGTATTGTCTTTCTGCTGAATGTTCGCTCAATGGGAATCTTTCTGTCTCTGTTAGGATCTGGACGGTGTCGACATCATGCTAGGGGTTTGCTCCAGTGGCCTGATGGTTTACAAAGACAAACTGAGGATCAACCGCTTCCCCTGGCCCAAAGTCCTCAAGGTCTCCTACAAACGCAGCAGCTTCTTTATCAAAATAAGACCATCTGAGGTACTTCATATCCACAAACATCCATTCACTTGTGTTGTTAATTATTTATCAAACACTGAACTCACCCTAATCATAAATGATACCATAAAGCTAATTGTGTCAGTAATCTTTTTAGGTTTGTTTTTCTTGTTTCAACAGGTGGAACATTATGAGAGTGCAATTGGCTTCAAACTACCCAATTATAAGTCGGCCAAGAAGCTGTGGAAAGTGTGTGTAGAACATCACACCTTCTTCAGGTAGGGTGTGGTAGTCTTGAAGTCCTTGTGTTGTCATGGCTGTGCGGTGTATAGGGAACTGTGGCTATTTTGCTAAATATGCGTGTTTGCTGTCTGACCCAGGGTCAGATCAGAAGATCAGTATCAGTGATCTTTGTCTGCAGGCTGACTTCCACTGAGATGGCCACCACTCCCAGGACCTTCATGGCGTTGGGCTCTAAGTTCCGCTACAGTGGCCGGACTCAGGCTCAGACCAGACAGGCGAGCTCTATGATCGACAGACCAGCTCCTCTGTTCCAGCGCTCGTCCAGCAAGAGGAACTCTCGCAGCCTGGATGGAGGTACGGTGTTGCACCTGTTGTGTGTGTGTGTGCGTGTGTGTGTGTGTGTGTGTGTGGGAGGGGGAGGGGGGGATTAGAAATATGCTCATGCAGTCAATAGATAACTACATCATTAGATAATTGATTTCGGAGGTGTTCTGGGCCGAGTAAAATAACTTTGGTCTTTTCAGAGTTCAGCAGCAGAAGGTTACAGGTCATCCACTCTCATCCACTGTCTTCACCCTCTATCTGCTTCCCCTGGGAAATATAATCAGCAGGCATGGGGTATCCTATCACTGCTATGCTGATGACACACAGCTCTATAGGAGGACAACCCCCACTTCTTCTGCTTCCCACTCTATATCCACACTCACCACCTGCCTGGAGGACATGGAGACGTGGATGAAACTCAACTTTCTTCAACTAAACAGTTCAAAAACAGAAGCCATCCTAGTTGGCACATTACATCAGCTCCGCTATTCCACCGTCACCTAAGCTGGGATTTAAACCACCAATCCTCTGATCCAAAGACAATCATGATCCACCACTGATCCACAGTCACAATTTATGGGACCTCTGATATTACTCAAAATGTTGCTCAGCTAGCATATTCATTGGTAGTGTTGATGAGGTTTTGGCGGTCACCGAGGAGTTCCTTGAGTTGATCCCTATGACAGTCACCACTACAATGAATTATATTTTTGGCACTCTCGTAGAAGGGTCAGACCGGGTCAGAGTGGACTGGACCCGTGCTGTCTCTGTGGGGCTACAGACGGGCTCCATCAATGTCTGGGAGCAAAACAGGCGTAGTAACGAAATTCTGGAAGAAAGTACAAGCTGCAAATGGAGGATAATGTTTATGGACATTTCACTGTATTTTTCACCACGAGGCTTTGTGTTGCAAGTTGTTTAAAATGGACCACGTGATGAAAGTAGCGTCACAAAGCGAGGGAATCTGCAGGGGAGTGCCCAGGCAGACAAACAATGGGCTGATGTCTGAATTTTTGGTCAATTGGTTTCTAGTTTATTCTTAGCACTATTATGCTGTGATTTTACTGGTCCGGCCCACTTCAGATCTAAATGGGCAGCATTTGCCCCTTCACTAAAATGAGTTTGACATCCCAGCCATATGCCCTCAAGATTTCACAATGCTAACTTCAATATGCAGGTCTGAGGGTTATACCATGGAGCTAATCTCCTTTGTTTAATACTCCTCTTTTTTAGAGGAGCTATTGAGTCCAGAGTCACTCTCAATGAGTCAATAGCACCATCACCAAGATGATCCATCTGGGACGGACTAAAGTTAGCACAGGAGTCCTCTGTTACATTGAGACACGGTAGTGAATCAAACACAGAAGGAATCACTTCCTTAAGTCTAGTAACAGCACTGTCAGTTAAACATCTAGTGTAAAAACTGTTTAAAAACATATAAATTATAAGGCAATGGTCTGATAACAGAGGGGTCTGTGGAGACACTACTAAATGTTCTGTCAATACCATACGTAAGAACAAGGTGGAGCTTGTGGTTAAAGCAGTGAGTCGGCTCCTGTGCTCTCTGACTGAAGCCAATCCAATGGGTGCTTTTATTAATCAAGAACAAAACAAGTAAGAGTAACTCCTCAAAATAAGGAAGCGAGAGGATACAACCGGATCAATAAACACTACGGCATTAACACCATAGCAGTAATACAATCAGGTTCAACAACAACACAATCACAACCGCGCTGGACCAGCTCCAGGCCGAAGCAGCCCATTGCCCTCAGCTGGAGGCAGGATCACGCAAAGGGAAACGTATTCTCAGTGAACAAATGGGAGTACCTTTTAACAATATGCTATTTAATATGCTTGCTGTAGCTGCTGTGTGTGCAACAGAATGAACGGTTTGTTGAACTCTAGATCATGTTGCATTTCATTGGAGTCCGATCTCAAACCCTACTCCTCTGCTTCCTCTCCAGTAAGAGAACCCTCAGCGTGAAATGACTCAATGCTGCAGTGGAGGATAATGAACTGAACTTTGGTCATAGGAGTATTTGTGTAGTACAACTCTGCGCACATATACAGAGTGTGTATATATGTGGCTTTTGCCCGTCTTTAGGTGGGGTTAGAGCCTGTGTTAAACCATCTCTTTGCTCTGGGCTCTTCTAGTCTCATGGAGAGATTGTGTTCCTGCCATTTGATGGTCTTTTCAAAGTTTAATGGAGGGTGCAAACTGAATACAGAAAAGGAGTTGTGTGTGCTGATATCGTACCGTCTTCCATTGGGATGTTCCTCGAGGTTCAGACCAGATGCTCTTCACTGTGAGCTGGAGTTAAAAGACCAGCTGTCAGCTGGAGCCTGACAGCAAGGCTCACCGTATTGGTTGTTTTATGGTTTTAAAGCAATTTTTAAACATTATACCACAAGTATAAGGGGCGACTGTGGCTTAGTGTTAGCATGCCTGTCTTTTGATCGATGGTTCGATGCCCGGCTCCGGTAGTCGACGTCGATGTGTCATTGAGCAAGACACTCAACCCCTAATTGCTCCCCGTTGCTGTGTATAGAGCAAAACTGTAAGTCACTTTGGATAAAGGCGTCAGCTAAATAAAATGTAATAAAAGTACAAAGTACTACTGTTTATGAAGAGCAGGATCATTGTTACTATATCATGATCAGTTTGACAGAACAGTTTTCTTGTTTCAGGTGAATGAAACGAAATGACATCTAATGCAGACAATATGTGCAAGAATGCACAGGAAGCTTGCTGGAAACTGGGCCTACCATAGATACAAGTCTTTTGATTTGAACCTTTAGATATAATTAAAGATCTATTGTATGTTTTCAGAAGCTGCAGATACCACAGTAACACATCCTTTGCTTTGGTTTCTTAAAGTGAGCTGTCTTTCCTCTCTTGTCTAATCCAGCCATGGCATCCACTCCTGACAATAAATCAACTCGTCCAGTCAGCGCCCCCATTATGTCCCCGGTGTCTCCTGGGGAGGCAGCTCCCTCGCCGCTGCTACCCACGCTGCTTCGCTCGGACCACCACCGCTCCACAACCAGAGGCCATCGCTCTGCAGACAGGAAGGCAGAGGTGAAGGCAGAGGGTCAGCCAGCGGACAACACCAAGAGCCGCGGCCCCAGACCAGAGTCCACTCCAGAACTCAAGGTAGCGCTGACAGTCCTTTACGCCAGCAGTTTGAAACCTGCTCATTATTGAAGAAAAAAGGGAATCTGTAATCAGAGGTCAGGGAAGCTGCCAAGAAGAGGTTCTAACAAGGAAATACAGTCTTTGTCCCACTAGTCAAATTAGCTATTAAGTCATGACAATACATAATTGTCCTATATATGCACACTGTACGAGTGCCATATAGTTTACCACCATTGAGTTCGTAAGATAGTACTTTTTGTCAAAGTACTCATAGATCCATACTCAACGCCACTGGACTAGTCAGGTCACTGTTTACAGAATTGTAATTTGTCTTTCTGACTGCCAGAGACAGTGCTAAACTCTGGATGCTGTCCATCTCGCCAAGCTCAGGCTGAGTATTTCATACAAATGAATTCACACATGACCTCGGATGACGTAGGACAGTCCCGCCCACATCAGCCCATGTCTTCACGTTCACATATCCCTTTATCTCCTCGCAGGTATTCCAGCAAATGCAGGTCAAAACTAAAGAGCTTTAAAGAAGAACCACTAGTTGCCCTGTAACCGCTGAGTTGGAGTCATGGTTTCGTCCTCTCAGGTCACCTGACCAGCTGACAGACTGCTGCTCTCAGCATTACAAAGAGGATTTCTTTCCCCTTAGTGGGAGATTTTTGTTGTTAATGTATTGCTTCGTGACAGATATTTTTGCTTTGCTCCTGACTGGCTTCAGTAAGAGTTTGATTTACAGACGGTTCATCAAATCAGCGGCCTCGTATGCTCTGAAACTGCCTGCCCTTTTCAGATTAGGATAACCGAGAGGTTACACCTTGAAAAAGGCCAAGCAAATGGACTGTTGGGCAGACAGAGTTAACACCTCCGAGATAACAAAGCTCAGAGTTTGGTGCTGTTCACCCAGCTCTGCTTTGAGGAGCTACACAGATGCACACACTGGATTACATGCAGTGTGAAGCGCAGCCTCTGGCGGTCATCCAGAAGACATAGGACTGTAGTTCCCAGGCTGACGGGTTGAGGTAGTTCTGTATTTTAAAGTTATGTTTTACTTCTTAATAGAAGCAGGATTGTTCTGTGGGATGTTTAGCCCTGGTTGTGCCTGGATTTGATCCTGATGTGTGAGCTTTGTCTGTGCTACCAGTCAGTGGCCAGGAGAGAGCGGAGGCACTCGCCCTCTGTAACCGCCGCCAATGGGGAAAGAGAGAAAAAGAGCCAGGTTGGTCCGCATGATCGGAATGGTTCAGTCCGATCATGTGATCGGACTGAACCAGAGTGGAACCACCTCGAACTAGACAAACATACGTATGTTTCAGTTTAATGTATATTTCCGCAGCAGTAGTCCCTTCAGCACAACACTGCAGTCACACTCATGACTTTGCATATTATTTACAGTTGTTTTTATTTTGCAGTTTTTATTTAAATAGGTTTTCCTATATTGCCATAAATCTAAATGCATTTCAAGATCAGTATATATTGTGATATTATTCATTTACCATTCCAGTTGTTGATGGCCAGACAAAAACTGTATGTGAAGAATCAAAGTGCTATATTTATATAAAGAAATTAAGAAAATCAAAAATGGCCTCAAATCTGTCCTGATCCTTAATTAATTGTATTGCCACACATAGGAATTAATAAGGAATTTGCTAGTGCTGACCTCGTTATACTGTCGTGTATAACTCACTCTTATTTCCTAGAAAACCTTTCATGTGAAGTAGACCAATCAAAAGAATGACTGGAAGGGACTTGAATTCATTTGTGATTTAAAATAGTATTTCTTCTTCAAAGTAACATGTGAAAATGTCCATTAAGTTGAATGTACCATGAGCTTCAATAGCTCACACTGTCCATGTTTTCTTAGAAACCTGTCTTTATTTATTCATGGTAGCCACTTGGCAATCATTTTAATGCCTTTTTGTTTTTTTGAATTTTTGGCACACAATTCAAAATGTTCCTATAATCACAATTTGTGGGACTAAAACAGCACTTTTTTCAGTAGGATTGGGATGGTGAAGTTGTACGTCAGTTGTTTTACATGTGGTTTGTTGGGACCTTAACATCCATTAACTCTGTGTTTCCTCTGATGGTGGAGCAGCACTCTCCTCAGGACAAAACAAAGATGGAGATGATGCGAGTGAGGAAGGTTAGCATGCTCCTGAGCCGGTGCTCTTGCTGCTCAGCATCCTCATCCCTTCATCAGTTACACATTAACAGACTATTCATTTGCTTGCCTGCACTTTAATCTCTTGCTTTATGATTTCTGGCTGTTTGTGTGTCTGTGAAGGCTCGTCTGTGTCCAAGGAGAAATCACTCCGTTGTGCAAGTTATTATTTACAGGTCTCGTGTGTAGGATTTGGTGGCATCTATTGATGAGGTTGCAGATTACAATCAACTGAAACTTCTCCCGTGTGCCTAGCGTGTAGAAGAACTACGATGTGAATGAAGTGTTTAGTTGTGTATCTAGTTGTGTTTCTTTGTTTGTCATGGTTGGAGCAGAAACATAAGTTAACATTCATAGTAATGTTTGCGAGTCTAGTAATAGTGCAATAATTAGTTTTCACATGATATGAATCAATATTTCCAAAGGGAGGCTACTTTAGGCTTTATGTTCTTACTTTGACCAAGATGATGCCGCTGAGTATGAGGACTTGACGCCATAATGGATGAAAATCCAGCCCGAACAGTACAACAAAATATTCTTGTACTGTATGATATTTCTTTTTTAAAGCCATAATTTCAAGCAAAAAAGATGACAGTTGATTAAATTCCCCGTATAAACAGATGCCAGCCTGTGTGTCACATAGGGGATGTAATCACACATCAACCCTTTATTACCGCACTGGAATGAAGACATTGACATCTTGTATCAGTTTTAGAGCCGTTTCCTCCATTTCGACAACACTACAAGCACACACAAACACACAAACACACAAACACACAAACACAGGGGTTATGGGATGGTGACTGTTTCACCACATAGTGTGAATGTTACTAGTTAACGTGCACATTCCTGGTCTGGTCTCTGCACTGCAGCAGCCTTCATTCAAGCATGCGACTTCACTCACATCAGCGAGTGTGTGTCTGCCTGGCGTCGCACACACACCCCTGTGTGCAGCTGCCTCACCGTTCCCTCAGCACATGGGAACTGTAAGCCTCTTTTCTTTTGTGTGCTTCATGTCATCTCCATGGTCAGTGCTACTGCTCATTGAACTCCATTGCAGATTAAAACTAAAATGTTTGAAATAACTCTGAATTATTTCCAACCAGCTCTTTTTTCCTGATCTTCCACAGAAAAGAACAAAGAAACTTGAGGGTGAAACTATTTATATCAGACATAGCAATTTAATGTTGGAGGTTTGTATCTTCAGTCTTCAGATCTCTGTTCCTCCGGCATGCTGCTGTTGGTCTGCTGTGTGCTTTGACACTTGGTTTCTCTTCCTGTCTTGTTTTCAGCTTAACCCTAAAGGCTTGGCATGCACCATTTTCCTCTCTGATTCTCATGCAAGTAGCTTCACTTCACGTTGACATTGCCTCTGTCCTTCCATATTGCCATTGTGTGAAGTACATGATTGGGAAAGGTATGTTCAAGGTTAAACTGGTACTGCAGTTGGGCCGAAACAAACACTTTGGGATATTGTCTGGGCTCGCAATAAACTTGTGTTCAAGTTGAAAGAAGATAAGATATGTTTTGCTCACAAAAACAAATGCAGTCTGTATCAATCAGTCTGTATTGAATAATAAAAACAGCATTCAGTAATAAATATGTGATATTATCAGTCGTATTTCAAATAGATTGGTATAATGATTTCCAAATGGTGGCACAAATCCTTTCCCTGCTACAACATATTTCTTTTTAAATCTCACACCACACACGTGAACCCTGACGACCAGGTTCCTTTACACAGACAGAAAGAGACTTGTTGCTTTTCCTGATTTGAAAGTTGATTCACTTTTGAGTAAAAAGACACATTGTTGTCTGCTTTTGTTTGAATATTCTGTTGTTGCAAACAAACTAACACTTCTGCTAATAAGAAATCAACTTTACACAAAAGTAGCTCTCCAAGCAGAATCCTGACCGGACACACAAGTGGATGAAGAAAGATTCACGTGATGAACAGGTGGAGTGTGATGAGTGTGATGAGTTCAGACTCCACAAGAGAAGGGACAGAGAAGCTGTCATGATTCACAACTTCCAACAACGACAGCAAGGACAGTATGAGTGCATGTGAAGGCGGAGTTGATGGCACATGGATGAGCTGTAAAGTTCAGGCCTAAACATGTCTAGTCTCCAGACTGAACTTATGCTACAGCTTCATTTGGACTTCAGAGTCCAGCTCTTTGACAAACTGATAGCAGGACGTAAAGCTCTTCCTGTAAGTCTGAAGGACTCGTCACTGCCTCCTCCCACCAGGACCCTCTGGTGCTGGATCCTTTTCGGGGCCCACATCTGGTCTTGTCAGCGTGGGAGGAGCACAGGTGTAAAACCATGAATCCCATTAGATTTCCCAGTTAGTGCTGTCAGAGGCCGCATGCTGGAGCTGGCTCCTCTAAAGGGAATGCAGCCCACATTCATTCATTCTGCTTTGAGTCAAACGCCAGCTCTGAAAAGGGTCCAAAGACAACAACCATTACAAAACAAACCACCTTTCCCAGTCATGTATGTCTCAGTGATGTCACTAACAGAGTGTGGGTGTTTGTCGTCGGTCCTCATGGACCTGCATTGTATTGTCTTCATGAACATAACTACCTGGAAATGCTTTACCTGTGCTGACTGAGGTTATGTAACAGCTACTGAGATCATTTCAGAGGGATGACATTCAGGCAGCTGGTAAACATATGATAGTGAAGTCCTGTTGTGATGCTGCATTGATGAATAGACGGTCTCTTGAATCAAAGGACCCAATGTGCAGAAGGGGGCCCTCAAAGTGACAAACCCACAGGGAGTATTGTTGATAGTGTTATTAATCTCTGGCGCTCCACAGAGCAGCTCCACTACAGCTGGGTTCTTCTCATGAAGCAGTCTTTCAATATGTTTCTCCACTACTATCAAACTGCTTCTTCAAATAAATTCACAAGGATAAAACAACAGTTGGACATTTTAGCTTGATATCCATCAAACTGAAGAGCAGATCCATTCCTCTGAAGTTCCAGTGTTGAGATGCTCCAGCAGCTCCAGGACATGTTTAATCTAGTTAAGCTTCAGGGCGTTACGTCCCTGCTAAGATGTTTGATCATAAAGGAAAGCATAAGAATGCTTAATGGTTACGATTCCAAGAGGTAAGAAAAGAGCAAGCCGGCACACTGAATGCAAACATCCAACGTTGTTTCTTCAAGATCTTGGCCATGCCGTCGTTACTGCAGTCTCTCTTTGCCAAGGTCACGTCTCCTAAGCGCATGGTGAGGTGGTGAACATGTGACCCAGGATCTGAGACCTCCCCTCCATCCAGATCCTTCACATTCAGAGGTCGATGCTTGTGGACTCTCTTCACACAGTATTTATGCGGAATGAGTCCTTTCAGTCAGCGTCCAAGAAAAGGAGTCTGATTGAGTTGCCTTTGTCATTGTTTTGGGCCGAGCGACACAAAAGAAATGGACTATTGGTGTCCATGCACATGAAACCAACAGATGATTTGACTTGCCGCGACATGAGCTGTCCTATGCATCCTCACAAGATGTCTATACCTACTTCACTGTGGTGCTTCTTTCTCTTCTTTAGTATTCTACCCCAAACCCACCTCTGATGTGGCCAAAAAGCTCTCTTTTGGTCTCATCTGACCACAAAACCCACTGAAACGTTTAGTAAACTAGCGTTAGTTTGTTATTGAGTGACAGCTCAGCTCACATAATGACAGTTTGGTGACTTTCAAACCACATGTCTCAACTAATTCTTGGAGATTCCTTTGCCAGTCCAACCATCGTCCTCACAGCACGAGGCCTTCAAGTGCACTGGCTGATTCTCAACATCTAATGCTTTAAACTTCTTCATTATTGCCTAATACTGGAAAACATGTATTTTCAGCTGTTCAGATATTTGCTTGCATTTATTTTCTGATTTGGGCAGCTCATCAAGCTTTTTTCTCACATGGTCACTGTGTCTACTCATTACCTCACATGATGACTGTATTCTCAGGTCGTTCACATAGATGAACGTTACCTCATATTGATGCTCCTTATCAAACAGGTGCACTTAAATACAACTGGAAAGATACTTCAGCTAAACTTAACTAAAGGGTGCGGATACTTGACCTTGGAAACGTCAGGGAAAATGTTGTGATTTTACATCAATAGCTTCAGCCTCATTATTTCATCCAGTCCTATGGGAGAGTACAATATCCAGAGGACAGAAGACTCTTCCTTTCCTTCGTTTGCTGCTTTTATCCTGAACCCAACGGAGATGGGTTGAGCACTGTGTTCACCTTCCTGGCTTTGGTTCGGTCAGCCCGTCATTCAACACCTCTTGGCCTTGATGAAAGCCAGAATCTGTGAGGCAGCGAGCTGGTGCCTCTCAGTTATCAGCAGACATCCTCTGCTGCTTCATTCGTGTTATCATGACCCAGACAAGGAAGATTCAGAAATAGCTGTAAACTCTGCTGCTGGGCTGAAATATAGATCCCAGATGGAGACGGATGACGACTCCTCTCATGCTGTCTGCTGTCTAAAGGGTTTATCTAAGTGATGCCTTCTCCATGACCTCCACATGCCTTTGAGAGGAGGCGGGCTCAGTCAGGAGAACACAGAGCCACATCGTCAACATATTGAAGGGGGGCAAATAGTGCTTAAAACTTCACTTTCCAATCTGTGTGATTCATCATTGTCTTTCCATTCGTCATCTTTCTTTAACCATATAGATGTTTATTTCATTTTCACTTCCTTTTCCGGCTGTTCTTTCATCTCATTCCTTCATTTGTTCCATCCTACTACTCAGTTGTTTCCCTTTCGTTTGCCTATCCTGACTTGTACCTTCTTGTTGAAGGACCTGGATAAGACCCAGACTGGGATCATGCGTCACCACACAAGTATTAGTGAGCTGAAGAGGAGTTTCATGGAGTCGGTGCCGGAGCCTCGGCCCAGTGAGTGGGACAAGCGTCTGTCCACCAACTCGCCTTTCCGCACGGCGAGCATCAACGGCCAGCTGCAACCAACGGTGAGTCCAGACAGCGGGGAGCAAAGCCATGCAGCACTGCTGCTGACTCTCCAGCAGACATCATGTCATGCAATGTGTGCTTCAGACCATACACACAGACTCCTCCAGATCAAACCTTCTAAAAGCTCAGATGGATCCTTAAGCTACAGTCTCATGCAGAGAAGACTGAAGTAAACCTGAACAAGCTCTGCTTCAAACGTTGGCTGCTCGTCCACTAACCAGCAGCGTATTCACTACTAATAGTAGCTTCAGTGAGTATTAGATATCAAGTCCACAGTAGGGGCTATTGTTTCAGAACAGTCAACTAGAAGCAGGAAACAATACATTCAACACCTACTATTAGTGTGTGTTGTCAATTCGTTGGTATGACAATTATAAATACTGTGTTGTATTACTTAAAGATGTTTTTTTAATAATGATAGTTCCCCATTTGACGCTATGCATATGAAGGCATATTCGGTCACTCCCCTGCTCTCTTCAGCGGGTCGACCCGTCACGTCTTCACTGTCTCACTGGGTTTAATAAGCGGTGCTCACACATTTGATCCTTTTCTTTTCTTTGACAAAGACTTGTTTCAAGAAAAATCCCGCAGAATTTTTACTGAGTAGCTTGATTTGTATAATGTGAACCATAACTTAAACAGTGAATTAGTTAAATGTGTCCATAAAAACAGTATTTTCCTTTGTGTTATACTTTTGTAGACAATAGTATGGACACCCAATTGAAATAGAGGGCCTTCAAAGCAGTGTTGGTAAATCAGCCTCTGGTTTTTCATCCTATGCGATGTATCTTTAAGAAATAATGAGCTCTATGACTCATAACATTATGATCATTCTGCAGATGCTTTTGCCCAAAGTCACTTACTATGAGTGCATCAACTCAATGGGACCAAGAGCACACACACCACTGCCACGCCTCATAACTCACACCTATAGAGCCATGGTTATGTTATCAGTAACACTGTTGCTTAGTCAAAACCTCTGCTGTGACAAGACCAAGCGCTTCACTGATGCTCCACGCCAGCAGATGTTGTCATCTGGGGAGAGGGCCATTAAACACACGTTTAGTTTATGAACAGACATTATGTAACCATTATATCAAATGCAATATTAAAGGTGTATAGGACAGGTCCCCAACTAAACACGAGAGCCTTTCAGCTCTCTAACGTTCAGGACGTGCATATCACCCTGAAGGTGACCCTGAAAGTCTTTGTAGGAGTTATACTGAATATTCCCACTATTTTAAATGTTCATGTGTGGAGATTTCCATTGAAGTGTTTTTTTATTGACAAGACACATACATGTGTGTAGCAACAAACACGCACATATCAATGTTGTCCATGAATACTGCAGATATCCACAATGCACTTCTTCATCAAGAACTACACTGATCCTCCACTGGGGGGTGCTGTGACTTTCTCCATATCATTGCACTGCTTTAGCATGACTGAAGCTGCAGTTGCAGAGGAACAGACACTTTTCACAGAATTTGCTGATGTGAAGATAGCATGTGTGTGAATGTGTGTGCAGCGGGCGATGTCCACAGTGCCTGCGTGCAGAGTAGTTGATGGCGTGTTTGAGGTAAACTTGCTTCTGCAGCTTTCTGTTTGGCTGCAGTAGATGTCAAGTGTTTCTGTCTGAGCAATAAGGGATAGCACCTGGAGGCCGAGGCCCGCTGTTACCAAGCAGCTCTCCAACTTCACCAGGTTGGCTGCGTCCTAACGGGTCCAGTATGCTCCAAACCAATGAGCTTGTGTCATACACAACGTCCTATGGTGTAAAGCGTTCAGAAGGACAAGATGGGATGAAATGTACACATGGAGTCACACACTGACGTTTTTGTTGTAAATAGCTTGTAATGAATTCAAATTTGGATCTGTCTAATGGCTTTGTGAAGTGGACGGATTGTCAGTATGATGCACACAGACAGCATGACAAAGGTGTTTTAGCACTGTTCGACAATCAACAACCACTTAGTTTGAAGCATACTGCCACCTTGCGTCCTGGATCCTATCCCCTTTGACCTTCACGTTGCCACCGAACTGCCTTCGCTCTCTCTATGGCTGCTGCAGGCTTTGTCATCTTGCTTGATCTGCCAATGCTGGATTAATCCTGCTATGTATTTGCATGATATGATCAGTGAAATACTGAAAAGCAAAGAACAAAGAAGATTAACGCTAAAGAACAATGATTAGTAGCCAGAGCACTGACCCTCCTCCTCCCCTCCTCATCTGTCTCACCCTCCTATCCTCCCTCTATCTGTCCCTCCCTGGATGTCTGTATGTGTTATTCTGTGTCTCTGTCTTGTACCTCTGTCCTCATCTTCTTCCCCTTTAAGTCTGGGCCGGTTTCTCCAGCCAAATCCCCACCAACTCCATCCTCTTCCCCACAACCTTCCTGCGTGTTCAGACAATGACACTGAAGGTCAGAGTGGATCTCAGACCTCCAATCTGCCGGAGTTTCTCTCTGGCTCTCGGCTGTCCTCTGCCCGGACCTTAAAGGCACAGTTTCTATTCCAGACATGAAGTCCTGCACAATAATCACATATTCCTTTTAGATACTGAAGAATCCAGCTACAACAGCACTTTTTTGCTGAAAGACTAAGGCATATTTTTTGTAATTTCATATTATTGCTTAATGCTAGGATGTCTGATGACACATAAGATGGAAGAATAATCTCCATTGCATCATCATCACTGGTTTCTCCACGATTTCCCCTGAGCTGTTAGCTTCGTATGTGGCTAAACACAGATCTTGCCTTGTGTGCAGTACCACATCCCGTCACTCCCATGGTGTGCAGAGCACAATTACCTAAAATGACCTAAAACCTGTTTCACTGCACGCTCTTCCAGAGTTCCTGTCATCGGGATGCCAAGAAAATAGACAGCCTGTCGGTGCATTGTGAAGGGTTTTTCTGTATCTCTTCCTTCCTGTTGGCATTTATATCTGCCAAAGAACGGCTTTCCTCTTGCCATCATTGAGCAGATGTATTTATGAACCCTCAGTACTTCCCCGCTGTTGCTTTGTCAAAGGAGCAGCGTAATAGATCCCTACCTGTCATCTTTTTACAAACTACATTATCCTGTCAGTAACTCAGCTAGTACTCATATTCCAAATATTGATTGGGTTTGAATGTTTCATGAACATTTGATTTCCTGTGTTTTAAAGTATGCTGCCAGTAATACCTCAGTTAATAGTTTTCCATCCACAAATCTCCCCTTGCTTATTTACAGTGGATATATATTATGATCAAATTCTTATAAATAGCAATCCACGCTTCGCTAAGCTGCATATTGTCGCTACCTGGTCAAGTGTAGCCGTTGTGTACTTCCTTGCGTTGTGTATTCTTCAGTCAAGCACACTGGGTATTGCTTTAGCTCCAACCAGCCGTTTATTCAGGCAGCAACTCTGAAGTTTCATGGCACGGAGAAAACACGGAGACAACGGCAAAGTAACAGACACACACCTCAGCTTGCCGTAGCCGCCTCGTGGTCCCAGCTAACAAACGATCACTTTTAACACAACCTGTAATAATAGATTACATGAACACATTTACACTTATTTAGCCAGTACAACAGAGCTTAGTATATGGAAGCCCATTTCTGACACACACAAAAAATTATAATTATGACAATTCTTTAATTTTTTTTTCCATAATTATGACTTTTTTTGTTTGTGTCATAATCATGACTTTTTTCATATTTATGACTTTTTTTGTGGCGGAAATTGGCTTTCATATATTACGGATCCACTTACCACGGAAACGACGTGGTGTAGACTGGGCAGGACCCACGGGGTCTACCGCTTAAGTCCGCAGGGGCCCAGTAGGGGCGGGGCTCTAGTGTCACACAGCACGTCTCCCTGCCAACACATTGTAAATCAAAGACAGTGATCGCAAGTGGAATCATGAATGCCGTTACACAAGCTCAGAGCTCTGCTCGTATGCAGTTGATGTGATAACATGCAGATTCGCCACTTTCAGCGATCGCGGCCTGAAAATGTAATCCTTCATTTCATACAGAGGTAGGCCGAAGTAGGATTTTCATATTTAGTCATGACTACATTTTGCAGCCTAAAAAGACAAGTGTAGGGACTAGATTTTAATAGATGTTATCAGCTCCAGCAAACTACCAAATTAACTTAACGGCCAGTTTGTTCAAATGATCCTCCTGCTTAAATGTTTTTTGGCTGACTCATGAACAGAAAATTGAGAACCCTGCCAAAGGTCCTTCAATATGCATTTGATGTTTACAGTATCATGCTCACTCAGTGTGATGACGCAAAACAAATCTAAATCAAAGCTACAGCTACATGTCCCAGGCAAAAGGTAAAGGGTGAGAGGGGTTTAGGGAATGGTGAGTTTCTTGAATGTACCCATACAATTGTGTGAGTCCCAGAATGAAAGGTGTATGATATTTCCTACCAAATACAATCACCTGTAGCCACTGCAGCTTTGCTTGAATCTGCATCGCCTGTACATTGCAGTGCTTTGAAGCTGTTGCATGCATTAAACATTTTTAACTGTTAAAAATGCATCCTTCTGGCAAATTGGATGGTGTCATCATAACACAGCTAACAATCTGTCGGCTACTTAAGACAATTAATATATAGCAACCAGCTATAACTAGGAGTTGGCTACCTAACTGGCTAGTAAGAGAATATCTCTGCTACAACAGTCCAGCTCACAGGATCCTCTCTCTATGAGCCTTTCTTCCTCTTGTTTGTTACGGTAATCATTTTACCAACGAGCCATGGAAAGACAATTGTCTTCTTTAGATACCATCCAAGAAGAGCAGATCTAAAATAAAATGCATAAGAGATGAGGTTGAAAACAACAGTTTATGCTGCAAGGAAAAAAAACATTAGCCACGCTGGGACGATAGAGCTATCTGGCTAATCATTGAAACTTAAAGGATAATACAGTTTTTTACAATTACTAACTCAGCAAGTGAATGGGTGAGACCTAGGAACAGGGAAACGTGACTAATGCTGCGTTCACATTAAAAGCCTTGTGAACATTCGCAACGCTTTACCTGCGTGAGGTTACTGGCTGGACAATATGTGGTTCCTTTGCGTCATTCGCTTCATTCGCACGGGAAAGCAGTCGTTGCTTGTCTCCGTAAAAACAATTGTTATTCCCTCAATCCAGCATGGAAATAACTCCTAGTTCTGCTTCATACTTGTTGTGTAAATTCCACATATGTAGAACATGAAACTCCACGGTGTCTGGGTTCATAATATTATCCCTAGTCCCACATCGGCGTCTGAATGAAGCCGCTCTCAGTGCTACTTCACAGGGACCGGCAGCAGTTTGACTCAGCAACAACAAGACGGCGGTGACCATGGGCGGAGCTTCTCAACGCTGATTGGCTTTCGCAACTCAACGTCACGCAAATTTTTGGCCAGAGTTGGAAAATTTCCACTGCCGCAAATAAGGCACATTTTTTACAACGCGTCATTCGCCTCATTCGCACCACATTATTCATGTTATTCGCAATCATTCGCATCTGTGCATTGACTTTGCATGAAATCTACTCACGCAAAAATACCTCAACGCTTTTGGTATGAACGCAGCATAGCCCTCACTGCAGCTGTTTATGGATTCTCAAGATGACGAGAAAAAGGTTAAAAATTGATACAAACCATAATTTCCCTTAAAGATTACTACAGAACTGTTTCTTCATTTTAAGGCAAGAAGTATTTCCTGAAAGTCCCTTTTCTGTTGTATTAATCATGTAACTATGAAAACAGAGCCGAACAGAAGAAGTTATTGTTTGAGTTGAGCATACGACGGGTATAAGTCGAGACTCATAGATAAGTCTAGCTATAAAGACTCCCAAACCTGTCTGTTCATGTTAACATTCTTCTGTCGAACAACACCACAAACAATTACATTTCGAGGTTGTGGGTGACATCTTATAAACCATGTCCCCCCATGCTCCATACCCTCCAGAACCTCCCATTCCTGTACCTTCCCTACAGCATCCCCTTTGTCCACGCCCTCATCCCTCTTTCCTTCTCCTGTCAGTTGACCATATCCCACTTGTCTGTTCATTGTTATCTGTCTCTCTTGGTCTGCCGCTGCTGAGCACAGCGAGGGAGGCAGACTCTGTTTGGAAACAAGGTAAGAGCATGTAGTTTGTCCCCAGAACCAGCGGGACCACCGGCGCACAGACATGACTGCCTGCTGGAAGACGATGAGGACAGTGAGGTTGGTTGGGTTGATGAGGAGGAGGAGGAGGAGGAAGATGATGGAGAACAAGCTCATGGGCAGGCTCTAAAGGTGGCTATCAATGTGCCAGATGATGGGCGGAGCTTGGTCAACCCATGTGAGCTAAACCCAACCAGGCTCAAGCATTCCAGGATGTCTTTCTTTCTGTCGGGGCTGCTGCTGATGGCCCTGACCATGCTGTGGCTGGCCTTTATTTAAAAGACAAAACCATATGGAGATCTCTCAACAATTTAATCCTGCAAGGTGCTTCGTTAAAGTACTGTTTTGTTGTTTTTGGTATCTGTTCCAGAGTTTCCATGCTCCTCAGTTCAACCTAAAATGGCAACACTCAAAACTAAATGTTAGTCTTTAAAGCGAGCCCATGTACCTTTTGCTGACCTGAGGCCAATGGGCCCTTGGTAAGCTCAACCCCAGCTACGTTACTGTTGCTTAGCCTATCAAACGATCTACATTGGTGGCAGATTATAGATCATATCATTTGTGGTAATGTTTGAGACAGCAGGTCCTACAATTTGCCAAATAGTCCATTATTACCAAAAGCATCGATTCTGTTGGCTGACATGTCCACACAGCTAGCCTACAATTAACTTTACCTGAGGTGGTTAGGAGTGAGTCTTCTGCTGACTTCTATTTGACCAAGAATACCAACATACTGACATAAACAATACGGCATCAAAGCTAAACGTCACAGACAAGTCAGATCCTAACCAGTAAATGAACTTCAACCATGTAGGAGACAAATGACTTCCCTTGCTGTTGTGTGATGTGGAGATAGTTGCCTTAGCCATACCGTACAGTGTGATAGGTTCTAACAAACTACGTTGCTCTGGAAAGTATGAATTACTTTATTCAGGATGGTGTAAAATTCACTGACAGTGTTTGGTCACTTTTTTCCCAAGTTAAAGTTCATTTTGTAGCTCTCGGGTGGTGAAGAGGTTCTTCTCATGTGGGCAGCTGCAGCTATCGGCTGAATTTGTAAATGAGTGTTTTACAGACTCTTCCATCGATTATTCAACCAATCAGATGATGCTTTGGCTTTAAGAAACAATCGTGATAATTGATTGCGTGGAATGCTAGCTCAAATGTAAACCCTCCTGCTTCATTATTTAACAGTTAGAGCAACTGACGGGTTTTAAAGCACAAGTTAGTCCTCACAGGGCGAGAGGGGGGAGGAGGGTCACACCAGAGCAGGACTATCCTGTAAATGTGATAAGATGTTGGTCCCATGAGTCATTTGTCACTCGGTGCTTTCCTAAACATAACTAAGTGGTTTTGTTATTGAACCCATAACTTCTTGTAAATACAGAAGTTTATTTTGAAAGGACACTATATGTGACGAGTGGAGACTGACACTGTCCCCTGCCATGTTCAATACTGATGCCAGATGGCCAATGAGATACAATGGCAATGCTGAAATACTAAATATGCATAATTCAGTTGTGTCAATGTCAAACCCTGTCCCCTGAATGACCTTCCATACAACTAAACTGCATTTTCCCCAATTCCACAACCAATAGAACGCCAGATGTGGCGTTAAGCCATGAATCGCTCCCGGCCTCGTAGCGGTCACAATCACTTTACTCGAGTGTCCCTGACTCTTGCACCTGCTTCAGTCACTTCCACCCACAAAGGCTCGATTATATTTATTTACCAATTTTTATATCTATTTATTGATACACCAGCATACTGCCATACTCTTTTCTTCTTCTATATTAGCTCCAAGAGAACAGCAGTGTCGGTCACTGGACCTACAGTGGGACGGGTAATGCTAGCCTCCACATATGCAACTGAGAAGCAGCTAATGCCCGTGGGCACTAACACTACCACTGCTGCCACAATAGTCAACACCCAACTCACACCCAACAGTCCAACCATCTAACTTCTGGGTCCCAATCAGTCTTCACCCGCAGACAATACACACAAGCTGTGAAAACACAGACTCCATTAGTGTTTGTTACACACAGGAGGGACTGAGTCAACACACCAAAACGTGAATGAAAAGGTTTATTCACAGCACATCTACAGGTTCATGAGCGTCAGCAGGATCTTGTCTCAGGCCGTAGTATTTTATCAACGTCACACTTTATGTCTTCTCTCGCAAGGCAGTCTGGGAAATATCCCCTTGTGTGTCAGAATCAGAAAACGTTTTATTGCCACGTAAGTTATTACAAACGAGGAAACACAACAACAACAACAACAACAACAACAAGGAACATTTAACTGACGGAGAGAAGGAGAAGGAGAGAAGGAGAGAAGGGAGAGAAGGAGAGAAGGGAGAGAAGGAGAGAAGGGAGAGAAGGAGAGAAGGAGAGAAAGAGAGAAGGAGAGAAGGGGGAGAAGGAGAGAAGGGAGAGAAGGGAGAGGAGGGAGAGAAGGGGAGAAGGGAGAGAAGGAGAGAAGGGAGAGAAGGAGAGAAGGGAGAGAAGGAGAGAAGGAGAGAAGGGAGAGAAGGAGAGAAGGAAAAAAAAGGGAGAGAAGGAGAGAAGGAGAGAAGGAGAGAAGGGAGAGAAGGAGAGAAGGGAGAGAAGGAGAGAAGGAGAGAAGGGAGAGAAGGAGAGAAGGAAAAAAAAGGGAGAGAAGGAGAGAAGAAGAGAAGGGAGAGAAGGAGAGAAGGAGAGAAAGAGAGAAGGAGAGAAGGAGAGAAGGGAGAGAAGGAGAGAAGGGAGAGAAGGGAGAGAAGGGAGAGGAGGGAGAGAAGGAGAGAAGGGGAGAAGGGAGAGAAGGGAGAGAAGGAGAGAAAGAGAGAAGGAGAGAAGGAGAGAAGGGGGAGAAGGAGAGAAGGAGAGAAGGGAGAGGAGGGAGAGGAGGGAGAGAAGGAGAGAAGGGGAGAAGGGAGAGAAGGAGAGAAGGAGAGAAAGAGAGAAGGAGAGAAGGGGGAGAAGGAGAGAAGGAGAGAAGGAGAGAAGGGGAGAAGGGGGAGAAGGAGAGAAGGGAGAGAAGGGAGAGGAGGGAGAGAAGGAGAGAAGGAGAGAAGGGGGAGAAGGAGAGGAGGGAGAGAAGGAGAGAAGGGAGAGGAGGGAGAGAAGGGGAGAAGGGAGAGAAGGAGAGAGGGGAGAAGGAGAGGAGGGAGAGAAGGAGAGAAGGGAGAGAAGGGAGAGGAGGGAGAGAAGGAGAGAAGGGGAGAAGGGAGAGAAGGAGAGAAGGAGAGAAGGAGAGAGGGGAGAGAAGGGGGAGAAGGAGTGAAGGAGAGAAGGAGAGAAGGGGGAGAAGGAGAGGAGGGAGAGAAGGAGAGAAGGAGAGAAGGGAGAGAAGGGAGAGAAGGGAGAGAAGGAGAGAAGGAGAGAAGGGGGAGAAGGAGAGGAGGGAGAGAAGGAGAGAAGGGAGAGGAGGGAGAGAAGGGGAGAAGGGAGAGAAGGAGAGAAGGGAGAGAAGAGAGAGAAGGAGAGAAGGAGAGAGGGGAGAGAAGGGGGAGAAGGAGTGAAGGAGAGAAGGGAGAGAAGGGAGAGAAGGGAGAGAAGGAGAGAAGGGAGAGAAGGAGAGAAGGGAGAGAAGGAGAGAAGGAGAGAGGGGAGAGAAGGGAGAGAAGGAGAGAAGGGAGAGAAGGAGAGAAGGAGAGAAGGAGAGAAGGAGAGAGGGGAGAGAAGGGAGAGAAGGAGAGAAGGGAGAGAAGGAGACAAGGGAGAGAAGAGAGAGAAGGAGAGAAGGAGAGAAGGAGAGAAGGGAAGGTCGTGGGGGAGACAGAGTCAGTCAGTGGACCTGGCTCTGTTGATGAGCCCGACTGCTGCTGGGTAGAAACTGTTAGTGTGGCTGGAGGTCCTGGTCCTGATGGACCTCAGCCTCCTGCCAGAGGGAAGGGACTCCAACAGGTGGTGTCCAGGGTGATCTGGATCCAGCCCTGGATAGATTCCAGAGAAATCTCCTCACGTGCATCCACCTCTGCCTCCAGGAGGTTGTGCTGTGTGTTTGGGTTGCGGTCATAGATCTTAAGTTTGGCTGGACTCGTCGGCAGCTTCTTTCATTGTCCTCTTATGTGCCACATGATGAACAACAGTGGCACAGATTTGATCAGAAATGACCCAGGTGGGCTATCGATACACAGAATCACTGATGGGAGGCAGGACAACACAGATCTTAAGCAACAGAAGATGCCACTCGGGGTGTGTTTGAACAAGATCGGCCTTCTGCTTGGCAACTGATCATTTCCAGAACATATCTGACACAAACACTACCAAAGAGTGGAGCGAGGCAAGCAGGTGCCTTTATAATCTGGTGTTGATTATGGATTGGTCGGGAGGAGCCAGCCTATACATCACTTTATGCATTCATGACACCACAATCTGAAATTAAAAGACACAGTCTTAAATAAAAGAGTAATTGAGAAGCAGTTTAGTTGTATGGGGACATACTTTTGTAGGACGTTTGGAGCATTAATTACAGCAGTATCATCCACAATAAGTTACTGGTCCCAAGTAGCAGCAATATGCCAAAGTGAAATGAATTCAAAGACATTTATTATTAAGAGAACAAATTGATATTCCTAATGTCAAAAGTTACATTGTCTCGCTTAAAGAAATCAATGAAAGAGCTTTTTTTTCTGTGTTCTTGTATATGAAACATGATCATACAACCTTCATGTTTCAAGTCTGCAGGAAAAGAAAAGAGTTGTTACTGATAACTTTCATTTTGTGCTTGCAGTTTACATAGTTCCTCCTTAAGAGTTAGCGTCTCTGCTATCCAGTTGACTTGCAGTATGTTCCATGTTACATTTCTAATAACAGTATACTCAGATCTTACGGACTCTTGCAGCCCCAGGACAACATTCAGCTGTGTGGCAAAAGTCAACAAACATCAACAGTCAGACATTTGACCAGAGCTCTTAGACTGTGTGCTGTTGTGACTGATATATATATATACACACACACACACACACACACACACACACACACACACACTTTAGCCCCGTGTGAATGTTGGACCAAGCAAACAATCAGGCCAAGTGTAAAGTAGGAATCATTACTCAGGAATGCCTCACAGCATTTTATACTTTTTCCAGTAAGATGTAGAAGTAAATGATGAATCTGACTTGTTGCTGGGATGCTGGAGGATAAAACCACAACGTCAGAACGGGATGGAGCTGTCGTTCAAAGCAGACTTCTACAAACAGTGAACAAGAGGGACATTTGTTTTGCTGACTGTAGTTTCATAATTACTGATCTCAATCTTTGAAAGTTCAGAACAATTGTAATTCTGACAAATTCATTAGATCTTGTGAGCCAACAGGAGAATTGTTACTTGTTTAACTGTTGAAGGTGTTTACTGTATGCCCAGCTACAATATGCAACTTTTTTTTTCTGTGGGACAGACTAGGCTTCTTAAAATCCTGCCCAAAGACTCATGACCCATCATGCACTCAGACTGTCCCTTCATTCAAATGAAATTATGGCTATCAGCGGATCCCAATAAAATCCCTGTGGAGCTCAACTTTGCTGGTCTTTGCGATGCAGATTGTGTACAGTATTGACAGCAGCGTTCTTGAAGGGAACAGTGGTCACTTTGCATTATTCGGCCCATGTTGACCACTGGACAGTGAGTAGTCTGTGTTTATTCACCTGTAACAGCATGGTACAGACTCCGACTCAGGCTGAACATAGCTCTCATCAGGAACTCCATTTCTTTGTTATTTACCTCTGCTCGTCCTTCTTTTTCCTTTCATCTCTGTATTTCTATGATGTAGATTCTGACTGAGCCAGAATAAGCACATTGTCCACTTAGCTCCTTCAGGTTTCTTTACATGTACTTTCACCATGCCTAAACAAAACACTGCTTTTTACAAATGACCAGTGAAACTACAAACCTCCAAAATGCAAATCAGTATCGTCAGAGATACCCCCTGGAGCTCGATGTTTGTCCTAAAAGCTAGAAGAATGTTTGACACTGAAATGAATGCCTTGATGCATGGTGACAAGAGCCGGTGAACGGCTTGAGACTCACTGTGATGCTCAGGTCTACACTGGCTCAAACTACCTCCAGGCAGCCATATTCTCCTTGGAGATTAATAAAGTACTTTTCATTTCATATTCTTGCTCTCTCGCTAACTGCCGGTCATCAACATGGGAGCACTACAGCCTTAAACAGTGTCATGAACCCGAGCCAGTTCTTTCTGACAAACCCAGCAGAGCGGCTGGTGACTGACTGACGCGTGTCGACCCCTGTGGGGCTGTTCATGCTGTAAATAAAGGTTCAGCACTAGAAACCTGAACGCGCCACAGGTCTGACTCCACTCAGCTGCTGCTGGTCCGGCTCTCACAGATACTCAGTCCTTCCTGTCCAGAAGACAGGAACAGGACAGGAATGCAGGGGCATTCATAGCAGGCAGACTTGTGGAGTTTTTCTGAGGCCGTTAGCTTGAAAATAGACAAACGTTACTGTTTGTATTAAAAAATGTTTTTCAAAGTGATAATACTTTTAATGCTTTGATCGGGACAGTTTGAATCATCATAAGGATGAGCTGGCAGATTTGTGTTTTATTTACTTCAACAAAATAATAAACACGTACTATCAACACAATTACCAATGTGATTGGCTTACAAGGGAACTGCGGAGCATCTGGTTGGTTAATTGAAAGTACACGCCCCCCCCCCCCCCCCCTCCCCCAATCAGCTGATGAGTCATGGCTGGGTGAAAGAGTCTGAGATTATGAATGAACCGTAAAGAGTGTCTTCCTGCCTGATTTTCCACTGAAGCTGCATATAATACATGACAAATATGATCGTACCAATGCACAGACGATGCTCTGAACACGTCTCAAAAAGGACAGGTGTGACCTGTGATAGTAATACAGCACGTTCCAGACACTATCAGAGCGGGTCAGCGCCAGAATGATTGGTTACCAGCAGCCATGTGCTCTGTTAAAAGAGAACTGCTCTCTATTCATGTCATGTTATCATCCAGAGCCCCAACCCCTCCTCTTCCTGTTTGTGAAAGTCAAGTAATTCAAATATATTATTTTGGCTACTTGAGTTAGTGTCTTTGTAAGATTTACAATAGAACTCAGTCTTGATTAAATTGAAGGCACT
The DNA here is from genome assembly GCF_023055335.1 of Clinocottus analis. NCBI lineage: Eukaryota > Metazoa > Chordata > Actinopteri > Perciformes > Cottidae > Clinocottus > Clinocottus analis. The sequence goes on along the minus strand of NW_027176187.1, from coordinate 463,181 downwards.
CTTTCAGGCATCAGCACATTTGGCAAGTAGCATTTCTGGTGTCACATGACAGATGTTGCAGACTCCTGCAATTCTCCTTTTGCTAACAGAAGATTAATCGTTATACAGTGTGAAAAGTTGCATATTTAGCTTCAAGAGGGTCTGTGTGTGTCCAACAGTGTACTGTGAGGGATTGAAATCTTTGGCTGTACGATGGTGAAGTTTTGTGGTGATCCATTTGGTAATGCTAGAAGTACTGCATGTTAATGTACTCAGCATGGTCCACTAAGATGACACGATCTCAGTGGACCATCTGTCTCCCGTTTACACCTGATCATTTTATTCATGTGTTTCTTCTACAGAACCAAACATGTCTTTACTTTCCTGATAAATGTTTCAGATTTTATCTTGAAAGATGTATTATTAGGTATTACTTTGAGTTTCATTTTGTTTCAGTCGGCTTTACTCTGTTTGCATAATGGATTCTTCAGCATAATTCCTAATCTTTCCTCAACATACGCGATGCTCAGCGCCTTTGAAATGACAGGAAATGTTTACCATTTCCTCATTTTGACAAAGTATAACTGGATCAAAATGAACTCTGGGAAAGTATAATGTTTACCCTTTAAAGTGTTGGTGGGATTCAAATAATTAAGCTGTAATGTGTCTTGACTCCTTTTGCAACATCGCTATTTAACGAAACATATCCATAGAATGTGCATGGTCAGTAAATGTACGATTGATGAGTAAGTGCACATCTGTGTGATCTGCTGAGGATTTAGTTTCTTAGTTTTTTGTGATAATTCTGAATATATAAGCTTGTACTTTTCACTGTGACACTAATGAAGCATTTAAGCTGTTTTTCATTGTCCACTGATGGACTTTCTCTTATTCAACCAATATATTTATTTGATCTTTCTATGTATATTGTGACTCTTCTGGCGTTAAAGTCGCAATACTTAAGAGTTCAGTCCTGTTTGATTTGGAATTTTAAATTGTAAACAAAGAATTAGCTGTGTGGAGTTTTTGACTGTGTCTAAATTTCTATGCTAACATCCTATTTTACAAAGTGGTAATGTCACCGCAGTGACCCAGTTTGTAAATATATGAATATTGCAATACTTTCATCAGTTGGCCATAGTCTCAATCACAATTGTTTCACCTCCTTCAGCAATAGAATGGTAAATGGACGAGTACAACGCTTTTCTAGTTTTCCGACCACTCAAAGCGCTTTAACACGACATGACATCATTCACACCCTGATGGGAGGAGCCACCATGAAGGTGCCACATCAGTAACATCAACCATTCATACTCCGTCGGCGCAGCAGGGAGCAATTTAGGGTTAAGTTTCTTGCTCAAGGACACATTGACATGGGCTAGCGGCGCCGGGGATCGAACCACCGATGGCAGACAGTGGTGTGAGCTGCCTTATACACTGGGGCAAGTGTCTGTCGGCAAGTATTTGGGGAAGCACTTCAAGATTGGCTGGGTGGGCTTAAGCAAATTTTGAGTAGGGGAATGCATGGAGTACAGTATCTGCACTGTAGTCTGATGTATAGCTTCTTCTTTACCTGTAGATGGTAGCGAACTGTTTGTGGTGCGAATGCTCAGCCAGAGCTAATGGTGTGTTCAGGTGCTTCCTTTTCAGCTCATTAAGTTGAGTATTTTGCACTTCTTCACCAGGATGTTAATCTTGTAAAAGAGGAAAAACTTCATAATGCCGTAGATTCTGGTGTGTGATGTTTATGGACAAACGTCAAAACTGTAAAGCAACTCTAACAGCATGTTGAAAAAAAGAAGACATAGACAAACGTGTCATGCTTGTTTTCCTGTGAGTAAGGCATATTTGGCAATTTACCAATAATGTACATGTAAACAGACCATTATAGTTCCCACTTGCCTCCCAGCATCTAAAGCTGATGAGTACAGACAGTCTTCATCAACTTGTGAGCTTGGAATGTTTCATTTAAATCATATACATCATATCTCATCCATTCTCCTCCTGCATATCCAGGTCGAAGAGGATGCAGGCTTAAGAGGGTGTTGAGCTGCTCATCCTATCTCTAATGGTGTGTTCACACTGAACGCGTCAAAAAAATTGACGACGCACGTCGAGGAAAAGTGAGTTCACGCCAAAAGCAGCAAGACTAATTGCAGTGCCACAAAGGGGGCGTGGCTTATCTCAGCCGCTTCTTTCCTTGAAAAGAGCGATCTTTTCCATTATAGACTATAGATGTAATAACCACTAGACTGGAAGTCACAAAAACGTGAGAACATAAACTCCGTGGTGTCTGGGTTCATAATAGTATCCGTAGTCCCACAACAGCCTGGATGAAGCCGCTATCAGCTCCTTCTGGAGGACCAGCAGCAGCACCGTCAGTTCGACGGTGACGAGTGGACTATCTCAACGCTGATTGGCTGACGCAACTATGATTCAAGGCTGAATTATACTTCTGCAACTACTACTGCGGCTGGCCACGCAGTCGGATTGAAGGACTCGTTTTGATTTACAGTTCCTGCGCGTTTTTCATATTTGTGGACCTCTTCAGCCAAACGTTCTTCAACAGGATCCATTGTTCCTGTTTCTGCTGTGGCTTTTAAAAACAGAGGTATTATGCTATGAAACCGGACATGAGACTCAGAAAGGACATGGTTAGCGGACCAATCACAGCCTTGTAGGCTTGCCTTGCTTTGACGGATAGTCAGACATTTGGGGTGACGCACGCAAGCACGCAAAATGGCCGATTTGACCACGCAAGGACGGCCATGCGTGTCTTGCGTCTCTGCGTAAAACCTGAGTATAAATCAGCCTTTACGCGTTTTTGCTGCCGGAGTTGGGAAATTTCCACTCGCGCATCGACCCGAGTTCGGCCCCCGACTAACGAGCTGTTCGTGCTGCTTCTCCACGTCTGATGCGCTGCCAGCTGGAAAATATGCGTTTACGCTGCTTCGGCGCAGCTGTGCATTGACTTTGCATGTAATCTTGGCGCGCATCGAAATCTTGACGCGGTGAGAACACAGCATAAGGCTGAGCCATGCCATCTGACAAAGAAAGCTCATTGCGGCTGCTTGTATCCGCAAACTCATCCTGTCGGATACTACTCAAAGCTCATGAGAGTCGGAGCGTAGATGGACTTGTAAATAAAGATCCCTCTTCACCACAACTGGCTTGGTACAAGGCTGCCAGCACCAAACCGCCTGTGCCATGCGCTGTATTCCCTAAATGAGTCTTTTGTCTCGGGTTTTGGCCTTGGCAACCCCTTCTGGCCAACTGGTACCTGACCCCTGGGCCAGCCACACCCAAAAAGACTTCCTCCACCATCGTGTCCACCAGTGGGTTCTTAAGTTACCGCCACAACAGGCACCGATGACCACAGCTACTCGCAGCCACTTTCAAAATGGAGGCTGGGAACTCTACGCCTTACAGAGACTCCAAGAGGGCCGGGTATCCGGTGCATAAGTACAAACAACCTTCAGAGCTCCGGGTCCGCCGGTAAGGTTTTGTTCCACGTCCCCAAAGCAAATCTGCTTTGCCAGGGGTCGGCATGTCTAGGTCCCCAATCTTGCCTACCACCCTGATCACATTGCACTGCAATCCAATCATTACCTGTAAGGAACCTTGTAAATAGCTTTTTTTGATGTGGCACAACCTTTTTGACATGTTAGGTTATATTCATTCTTGACATTCAGTTTTGCACGAAGGTGCTGTCAGTGTTTTGCAATACCTTTACATGAACACCATCATACTCTCTTACCAGCTTTTCTTTTAAATATCCTTCAAAAGATGTTTGAAGTATTTGTCTGATGAGTTTTTTTCACAAAAGAAACCCACTTAGGAAGGTCAAGGAAACATATCATGGTTGGGCTTAACCTAAGAGCTTAAAATATGTGTTGGTCTTATGTTTTAACATAAACATTGCAACATGAGTACAGAAAACATGTAACTTTAACTCAATAACACGTTGGGGCATGAGCACCAATGGCCCGGTTAAAAGTTGTCTGTGTTTTCACATAATCCCTGTGTGGGTGTTTTCCGTCTACGCACTGTGAGCATTTTCTCCTAGCAGCAACTGAGGAACAAGATGGCTTTACGTTGGACTTACTTGAAAGCCTTGTGCGTCTTATGCAGACGTGACAGTGTGCTTTGTGTGTTGATATCTGACACTAAAGGGCACGACGAAGCATCGGTATTTGACGCTCTGAGAATAAGACCTGGATGGACAGCTGGATAACGTTAGTGCCCCATCCATTAGGACATACTGCTCAGGGGATTCATATAATGAGTGGCTACTGAAATGTGTAACTATAGCAATATAAGTTCAAAAGTAATCTAGGTTTTCTTGATTTTACTTATATTTAACTTCTTTAACAAATACAAAAGAGCAGTAGTTGTGTCTTGATCAGGGTGAGTTACTGACTGTTTATCTGATCCCTCCAGTCTCCTGTGCTAAAGACCCAGACAATCACCATCTCAGACGTCACCAACTCCCTGAGAGGAAGTGTGACAAACAAGGACATCCCCTTAGTTCACACTGAGACCAAGACCATCACATACGAGTCAGCACAGGTGAGGGGAATTCTGGAAATTGAGCTGTAGTTGCCCCACACTGGGCGGCTGTGGCTCAGGAGCTTGAGTGGATTGCCCCCTGCGTTAGGGTTTGGTGATCCTCAGCTCCTCCTCATGGAGCAGTGTCCTTGGGGAAGACACTGAACCCTTACATGGGAGGTTGCTATGTGGGAGTGTGAATGGGCCAATGTGAGAAAATGTATTAAGCCCATGGATAAAATATCTAAATAACATCTTGTTGGTAAGAAGTTCTGAGGTTAAATATACAGCCCTTCTTCCAAGTGTGATTAGTATGTCTTTTAAAGTCTTTCAATTAAATACATCACAAATCACAATAGACAGGAGAGTTGAGTATGTTTGCATTTATTAATTTGAGGTTCTTCTGTAACACTTGAAAGGTGTCTCTCCCACAGCCGGTGGACGGCCTGGCAGAAAGGGACTCAGGAGTGCTGCTGAGCGCCCAGACCATCACCTCAGAGACCATCAGCACCACCACCACCACCCAGATCACCAAGGTCTGTCCACCCCACTAACTGTCCCACAGCCAGTCGCTAAAGAGCCACGGAGTAATAGTCCATCCCTACTCATCCATACTCACTTCTATCAGTGGTTTTGAGTTTTAACATCACACTATTTAAAAACTGCTGGAGTACACTGTCGATCACTTCTTCTCATCTCCATCAAAAACATGATGTTGGATAGAATGCCTCAGTCATTAACTATTTAACTGGCTAGTCCCCAATGTGTTGTTTTCTGTGAATTTCTTTCAATGATGTATTTTGAACATAATTCTGGATTGTTGTCCATATTTGCCAAATGGGTATCTGCTACTGAAATTACAATTAAACAAAGGAACTCATGTAAACAACTCTTTTATTGCACATTTGAGTCAATAATACACATGAGATGTTTTGTTGGTTCCATTTTGATCTTCCTGCCTGCCAGTCGGCAGTGCTTTGGCACTGGATATCTCACCTCCAACATGTGCAGGTGTCGTTGTTCCAGTGGCAGGCCGTGCATTTTGGATCTGAGCCTTAAGTGCCATCTGATGATATTGTTTACATAAATATGCGCATGACGGGTGCTGCGTCATTAACAGACAAAGTACTTTCAAAACAACAACACGATGCTGCGCAGGCCTGGACTGGGACAAAAATTCGGCCCTGGACTTTTTGGTCCAGACTGGCCCACCACTGTGCCAACTCGGTCCGTTGATGTACTGTACATATAATCACACAAGCCCTTAATAACACTACTACCCTGAATAATATCAATAATATAATCAATGGGTGGGTTTGGGGTCTCTGGTGAGAGAGATGATGTACTGGGCACAAACCTGGACGTGAAAAGTAGAGAAATAGTATTAAGAATTATGGAATATGTTTAAAAAACCCTAATATGTATGCAGATGTTTAGTTGTAACAGTTATTCAGGGTTTCATTAGTTTTAACTCTATAATGTGAAACGGGTCATTGTCTCATTGTCTCTTATTTGATGCAAATTAATCTGAAAATTTCCATAAATAAATGTTCAAAACAAGAAAAGCAAGGACAATAAACCATAAACATTGACAGAAAAAAATAGGTAAAGCATATTTGAACAAATTGGACAGTGGGTTGAAGAAAGTGTATTGATACTTAAAAGACTTTAACTCTGGTGACCTGATTTGTAATTATAAAAACTGTGAAAAAGTAGATCTGCATGCTCAAACCACACCACCATAAAATACTGGTTAATTGATGAGGATAGTATATCATTTTCCACACTTTAAAACTAGACTTACACCACACGCCATCTATTATGTCAAGTAAAGTTCATAGACAACGTTTCTGAACATTTAGTGAACGAGTGTTTAGCTAGCATGTTAGCTAGCACATACACACCTGCTATCACCACCATGTTAGCTAGCACACACACCTGCTATCACCACCATGTTAGCTAGCACACATACACCTGCTATCACCACCATGTTAGCTAGCACACATACACCTGCTATCACCACCATGTTAGCTAGCACACACACACACCTGCTATCACCACCATATTAGCTAGCACACACCTGCTATCACCACCATGTTAGCTAGCACACACACACACCTGCTATCACCACCATGTTAGCTAGCACACACACCTGCTATCACCACCATGTTAGCTAGCACACACACCTGCTATCACCACCATGTTAGCTAGCCTATCACCACCATGTTAGCTAGCACACACACCTGCTATCACCACCATATTAGCTAGCACACACCTGCTATCACCACCATGTTAGCTAGCACACACACACACCTGATATCACCACCATGTTAGCTAGCACACACACCTGCTATCACCACCATATTAGCTAGCACACACCTGCTATCACCACCATGTTAGCTAGCACACACACACACCTGATATCACCACCATGTTAGCTAGCACACACACCTGCTATCACCACCATGTTAGCTTGCACACACACCTGCTATCACCACCATGTTAGCTAGCACACACACACACCTGCTATCACCACCATGTTAGCTAGCACACACACCTGCTATCACCACCATGTTAGCTAGCACACACACCTGCTATCACCACCATGTTAGCTAGCACACACACCTGCTATCACCACCACCAGCCTCCTCCTCCCCTCCTGTACCATGGTGGCAGCGGGAGCCTCACTTTCACTGTCCGACGACACCTCCTCCTGAGAAGGACCCGCCGCGCCCAACGCAGCCAAAGCCCCGGAGCCGGAGGCTACGCCACCGCCGCCGGCCCCGCAGCAGCAAACATGTTTATTATATTTCTGCTCTTAGCAGCGTCAGTATTGACTACTGGGCCTGTCATACGGCCACTGGGCTGCTGGATTCACCGTGTCAGTTTACTTGCTTGACAAAGTGTCTTTACATACAAAAAAACAATCAGCCACTGCCGTGCCGGCCCATTACTGACCGGCCCACCGGGAAAACTCCCGGTGCTCTCTATGGCCAATCCACCCCTGATGCTGCGTTGTTTGCACAAGATGGAAACTGCTTTTATGTTCCACACTCCACGAGAACGTTTCCTCTCCTCCTCTCCGTATGTTTTTCCCTTCACAATAAAAGCCCCAGTACATCAGAACACTGATTCCTATGAAGCTGTTCAAGTACTCAATATAAATGCTTAGAGGTATAACAAAACATGACAAAACAATCCAACAAAACTGCAGCATGAAAACACAAGAGCACGAGCCGATCAGAGCGAATGACATTAACTTCTGTAAAATTCGGCTACTTTTTTTTTTCTCAACTTTGATCCATCCAGATGATATGTGTATTTTTGCGATTCTAAATTAATAGCAGTTGCAGAGACATTCGGTACAACATGTCTGTTGTATTGACAGAAGGCGTTCTGGCACACTGACCAATCACAGCGCATGTTAATGATCACGTGGCCCTGTGACCAATCACACGTCTTGGGTCTCCAGAAGACTCTTCCATGTATTTCAACCAGGCTGCTGTTCTTCAGAGGAAGCAGTGGCCAATGACAAGTTTGCGCCCTGGCCATTGACGTCGCTTCTTATTTCAACGTGGCTGGACTATTCGTCGAATCAGAGACCTGTATCAATCCCTCCACGCGAAACATCTTTCAATCGACGATCAGATGTTGACAAGAGGAGGCCGAAAGAGTTGGACCCGAACGTTAAAAACCCAGCAACAAAGCACTGACCGCGGGAGGACATCCACCCGAAGCTTCTCCTCAAGCTACATGCTAACCGGAGCTGGTTAGCTGGATGCTAATAAGCTTGAAGGATCGCTGCAGAGGTGAGTGTCAAAACCAGCAGATGCCTGTGTTAGAGTTCAATGTTTTATCTTTCCCACAGCAGAACGCATGTTGGACATTGTTAGATTTGGGTGCATATCATATCAGACTAAAACTTTATCTAAAATACCAATTCAACCCCAACAAGTTACTTTGTGTGTGTGTGTGTGTTTGTGTTATAGCTCCAGGCTAGAGCCTCAAGGTGGCTCCTGGCCTTTTGTATATGTTGATGAACCATCAAGACACACAAAACATAGTTTTTTTGTCTCTGATTGTTGTCTGTAGTATAAAGCCTGTTTGTAGTAGATATTTTCCCACAACTTATCTGTCTCTGTCTCTCTCTATATATTTATCTGTAGGTTTGTGACGCCATACTCACACACCAGAGAACGCGTTGCCTTCAAAGACCTCATCAGTGCCGCATTACTGCAGGGCCCCAGTGTGGATGTAGGGGCCTACTCTGTCAACACCCAGTGTGAAATGTGATGTTTCTCTTCCTGAATCTGTTCTGCTCTAAACCTCTTTCATGTGAGGGTCTGAGCTCCTCTTTTATTCTGTAAACCTCTGAAACCCAACCCAACGTTTCTTAAGCCATTCTGCTCTGAACCTCATGCCCAAAGTTACAGTTTGTTGATGGTTGTTATTGGACAGTGTTGAGCTGTTTTCTTGAAATAAATGTTTTTTCTTAAAGAATATTCTATTCAAAAACTCTTTTCTTCTCATTGTGGAGTACTATTTAAACCACACCGCCCAACTGCACCCACCCCAAAATAATGTCACCACTGAGAGGAAGACAGGAGACATGTGATTGGATAAAAAATACTGTTAAACAGGAAGAAGCCAAAAGAAACCTGAAGGAGCGGATGAACACATGAAGGAGCAGATAAACACATGAAGGAGCAGAGGAGAACATTATAAGGAACAGATGAACACATGAAGGAGCAGAGGAGAACATTATAAGGAACGGATGAACACATGAAGGAGCAGATGAACACATGAAGGAACAGATGAGCACATGAAGGAGCAGATGAACACATGAAGGAGCAGAGGAGAACATTATAAGGAACAGATGAACACATGAAAGAGCAGATGAACACATAAAGGAGCAGATGAACACATGAAGGAACATATGAACACATAAAGGAACAGATGAGCACATGAAGGAGCAGATGAACACATGAAGGAACAGAGGAACACGTGAAGGAGCAGATGAACACATGAAGGAACAGATGAGCACATGAAGGAGCAGATGAACACATGGAGGAGCACATGAAGGAACAGATGAGCACATGAAGGAGCAGATGAACACATGAAGGAACAGATGAACACATGAAGGAGCAGATGAACACATAAAGGAGCATTGAAGCACATGCAGGAACAGATGAACACATGAAAGAACAGAGGAACACATGAAGGAGCAGATGAACACATGAAGGAGCAGATGAACACATGAAGGAGCAGATGAAGGAGCAGATGAACACATGAAGGAGCAGATGAAGGAGCAGATGAACACATGAAGGAGCAGATGAACACATAAAGGAGCAGATGAACACATGAAGGAGCAGATGAACACATGAAGGAACAGATGAACACATGAAGGAGCAGATGAACACATAAAGGAGCAGATGAAGGAGCAGAGGAACACATGAAGGAGCAGATGAACACATGAAGGAGCTGATGAGCACATGAAGGAGCAGATGAAGGTGAGATGAACACATGAAGGAGCAGATGAACACATGAAGGAGCTGATGAACACATGAAGGAACAGATGAACACATGAAGGAGCAGATGAACACATGAAGGAGCAGATGAACACATGAAGGAGCAGATGAACACATGAAGGAACAGATGAGCACATGAAGGAGCAGATGAACACATGAATGAACAGATGAACACATAAAGGAGCAGATGAACACATGAAGGAGCAGATGAACACATAAAGGAGCAGATGAACACATGAAGGAACAGATGAACACATGAAGGAGCTGGGACATGAGAGAACGTGATAATACATGTAGTGTATTTGTGAAAAACAATTGCATTATAAAATTGCTATGACTTTTAATTATAAAAAATAATAACAATAAATTCAATAACTTTGTGATTCTGTCTGGTTCAGTGCTTAAGAAAAGAACCATATGCAACTCTCGGAAACCACATTTTATTTTTGATTTTAGTTCGAAAGACAAATTCATTTGAACCTAAAAAGAATCCAAAGCTAACTCTGCAATGAGCTTCAGACAGGCATGCTACGCTAAAACATCTTAGCTTTCAAATAAAACGGGAGTCAAAGCTCACGTGGAAATTCTCTGTTAATTCCCTGTAGTTAACTTCCAGGTTGGATCCTCAAATCTGGAGCATCATTATCTTCAATGGCCGCGTTTCCCAGATTCGTTAAGGAGCTCTTAAGCGCTAAGAGCTTTTAAGGATGCCCCGTGTGATGGCGCTGCCGTCCCACAGCGTGGACTGACTGGACGATGCCGCTCTGACACTCTTCTCATGTTAACAACCATGCAGAGCTCTGCAGTATTGTTAGTTCATTAAGAATAACAAAGCCATGCCAATGGAAACACAATACTGTCATTCGTTGTCCATCTCAAAAAAAATAACTAAACCCCAAAGTTTTAGCTAGTGCCCAACTCTAAGTACAGTACTAATCTAAGACTATTTATTTTTATAAAAGTGTGTAGGGGTTTTGTCAGATGTATGTCAGATGTATTGTCAGCTCATTTTCCATAACCAGTGTATTACACAGCACACACCTTTTCTCTCCTTACTGAGGACTTGAAATAAAGCCATCAGCATTAAATAATTAAAGCGGGTGAGTTAATGCTCTGAACCCCGAAAAGTTTTTGTTTTTTTTAGTATTTAAGGAAAGAATAAGTTGTGATACAAAGTATAGTCTCAGCTGAGGTCTTTTCAGTTCCAGTGGATCTCAGACTGAAAGCAGTTAGCTGTCGACACCTCTCCCAAAAAGCCTCCAACCCAGCCTGCAGTTTGTCATTATACTTTCACAGAGAATGGAGGGACTTCACCCTATTGGTCGAAAATACAAGCAATACATGGCTGCATAGTTTGCAGGTAGGCGGAGCCGTCGTCTGGTTGGTTCCTACAGGATGTGCAGGCATGTCCACGCCTCTTGGCACGTGATCCCAGTTTTTGCCTCTCAGGTGAACACATGATGTGATTTCCTTTGTCACGCCGGCCGCCATTTTGTCCACCATGTGGCAACTGGAATCCATTACATAGTTTACAATCATGGCAGCACCAAGAGGCATTATGTCACTGTCTCTTAGCTTTTAGTTTCTTTTGACTTGTCTTGTTCTGTGTCTTGTCTGTAAGGATGTGTTTCACATGTTGCTTCCTGTCTTGGTCAGGTCTTTCCTGGTTAAATTAATGTTTTAAATGCATCCAAAACGTACACTGAAACTCTCTCCGCTGCCTATATACATCAGAAGAGGTCCATTTCACACACAGAGGCAGAAGGAGATAAAAGCATTAATGTTGTCACTGATACGTATTGATATGAAAGGAAACAGACTCCAAGTTGTAATTTTCTAAGTCATGTTTTAGGAGCAACTTTATTGAGCTGAGTTTGTTCATAATACTCTTTAGTAGGATTTAAAAGCATGTTTTCTTGAAACAATCGCTGCTGAGCTTGGTCTACGTTTGTAAACCCTGTTCGTACTCTCAATTTCTTAAATAAGACATTGCTTTACTTCTACATTTCATACATCCACGGTCCTTTGCAGCATCCTCCAAAACAGTTTTTCTGGCTTCCTGCCAACGTGTATTCAGTTGCTATCCATGGAGAAACAGTGAAGATGCATGTTGGTTTTCTAAGCTAATCCTTAGCTCGTGTCGTGTCTCTGTTGCAGACGGTCAAAGGAGGGGTCTCTGAGACTCGCATTGAGAAGAGAATCGTCATCACTGGAGACACTGAAATCGATCACGACAAGGTAAAGAATGTCGCTGATGGAAGAAGATCAGTATTGTGTCATGCTTCACTGTTCAAACAAAATGGAATAATGCCGTTTTTCCTCAAATTCATGAGATGAGAAGCTGGAATTATTGAATTGCTTAATTTGCCTCATTGAGCAATTGTGTGCATAAATCAAGTAAATCTGTTCTGCATGCAAGTCATTTGAACTCATCCATCATGTTCTACTGAACGAGCCTGGATCGCTGTCCTTCCTCCACTTCCTTCAGGCTTTGGCTCAGGCCATCAAAGAGGCAAAGGAGCAGCACCCGGACATGTCTGTTACCAAAGTGGTCGTCCACCAGGAGACAGAGATCAGCCCCGAGTAACAAGACTGATGCTGGAAGGTGAGTTTGAGCCAAACACTTGACAGGTTGGTCCAGAGAGGCAGAGAAGGTTGCTGCTCCGCTCGGTTTGAGAGATCAAAATACTTGAAGTATAAATGATATAATATCTCTTCTTTGGAAACTGAAATGCTTACACTGTGAGAGAAGGGAAGAAGGCCCAGAATGAACTCCTGCTGTCCTCCCCTCATTAATCTGATGTCATACATTCTTTTCATCAGAATTTGTGATTGTCCAAAACTAGTAAAAGAGAGGACGTTCTCTCTTTGGGTCGTTACTAATCAACAACCGGATTACATTGTGACATTGTGTTGGTCCAATGGTCATTTCCAAATGTCCTCTTCAATTCTCTGTCACTGTATTGTACAGAAGCAGCATCTGTCTTGAATACATCACAACCTCATATACATAAAGGTGCTGTGGTTTGTTTTGCTTCCCGTCTTCCTCAATCCCCAATTTCACTCTGCTATTAGCTGATCTGGAGCCAGGAGACATATGGAAGCAGCTTTTGTTCACACCCATCAACCCTGTGGTGTCTTTACCACAAACAAGGGAACTAGTTGGAATGAGTACTCATGTGTTTTGGACCTCAGTGAACACGATGGCCCTTTTCTCTTGTAGCGCACCTGCGCAGCAACGACTGATGGTATCATGGAGAACAAAGTGAATTACAGGTTTGCTCGATCACGAAGACACATTTCTTGAAACGGTCACCCATTTTCGTAAAACTGCAAACACAAAACCTCACCATGAAGAAACTATTTACAAAACCTCTGAATCCTCTTGCAAAATGAACCTTTCACCTCAAAACAGTTTCACCTGAGCTCAAAATCAAACACTGCTTTCAAATCATAAACAAAGGGATCAAAATAATATACACTACCAAGCAGTCAGTAAATACAAGAATAAAAAGAAAACGCATTGTTCAAAACATATAGTTCTTAAGGAGAAGTAGATTTTTAATCTCAAAACAAATTTCATGTGAACGAATTACAGTCGCTCAAACCTGATCAGAAATTACTGCTGTGCTTTGCAATTTATTGTGTTCTTCCTCCTCCGTGTACCTCTATTGTCACAGTACTGGACCCTGTGTACCTCTATTGTTACAGTACTGGACCCTGTGTACCTCTATTGTCACAGTACTGGACCATGTGTACTTCTATTGTCACAGTACTGGACCCTGTGTACCTCTATTGTCACAGTACTGGACCATGTGTACCTCTATTGTCACAGTACTGGACCATGTGTACCTCTATTGTCACAGTACTGGACCCTGTGTACCTCTATTGTCACAGTACTGGACCCTGTGTACTTCTATTGTCACAGTACTGGACCCTGTGTACCTCTATTGTCACAGTACTGGACCATGTGTACCTCTATTGTCACAGTACTGGACCCTGTGTACCTCTATTGTCACAGTACTGGACCCTGTGTACCTCTATTGTCACAGTACTGGACCATGTGTACCTCTATTGTTACAGTACTGGACCATGTGTACTTCTATTGTCACAGTACTGGACCCTGTGTACCTCTATTGTCACAGTACTGGACCCTGTGTACCTCTATTGTCACAGTACTGGACCATGTGTACCTCTATTGTCACAGTACTGGACCATGTGTACCTCTATTGTCACAGTACTGGACCCTGTGTACCTCTATTGTCACAGTACTGGACCCTGTGTACTTCTATTGTTACAATACTGGACCCTGTGTACCTCTATTGTTACAGTACTGGACCATGTGTACTTCTATTGTTACAGTACTGGACCATGTGTACCTCTATTGTCACAGTACTGGACCCTGTGTACCTCTATTGTCACAGTACTGGACCATGTGTACCTCTATTGTTACAGTACTGGACCCTGTGTACCTCTATTGTCACAGTACTGGACCCTGTGTACCTCTATTGTCACAGTACTGGACCCTGTGTACCTCTAGGAAAGTTCTCCTCTTTGAGAGAAGAGTGCAGATCCTGCAGTGATCCCTTAAAGTGCTCTGCATGGTGGATGGTGGAGGCTGCTGGAGCGGCTCTGCTTGTTGACACAGAAGCTACATGACAATACGTGCTTCCACGTCAGTCGGCGAGGCTACGGAAGCGTGCACGCACCTACATAAATTGTAATGCGTTCATGACGTTTATCACATTTACTTATTATTCATGTTTGACCTCACGCGGGCCGGACTGGGAGAACCGTGAGACGCCAGGTCTGAACTACGTCTGGAGAGATTTAAAGCGATAAATTCTTCCCAATGCAAAAAAACCAACGTGCAGTTAACGCATGATCAAATAGTTAACAAATAGTAAATCTTACGTCAACACGTTGATTTGCCCAGCCCTAATTTGAGTGTTTTAGCAATTGAGAACAACTGTAATACTACCTCGGCCTTGTCGATTCACAGCCTTGTGAGTCGTGCTAGCAATTAGCATGTGCTTATTGAAACAACGACTGCCTTGATGGATGGTATAAGTTAAAAACAGTCCAGCTACATAACTCCATACATAAGCAGCTTTTGTGTGTTTAAACTACCTTTAAGTATATCATGAAAATCTTTTTTTAGAAGATTTTGAGGAATAGAGTCTCGACGAGTGTTAACCCACTTGGAATCAGGATTACTACATTATTCTTTATACTCTGAGCTTTGCAGTCTCATAAAAAAACAACTGCTGAACTTTGCCTTGACTGACTCAGGATCTCAGCGCTCACTTCACTGCTGTGTTCAGGAATCAGACGCTAAATACACACAGGTCATGCTAAATCAGATATTAGTCCTGCATTAGTAACCACAGCGAGGACATTTGCAGGATTACATCTGCAGAATGGATAGTGCCAATCAACACAGAAAAGATGTAGGGAGAAAAACAAGAATAAAACAAGTAAAATAAACATGTAATCGTACAGTAAAGTAAAAAAAAATGTAATTGAAAGTGATATAGTCCGACTGGATGGTTGTTAATATTGCACAAGGGATTGGAGTGATTATTTATATTGCACAGTGTGTACATTGGATCACTACTGCACATGAATGAAGGAATGAATCAATGGAGAGACACTGGTCTCCTGGAGCAGCGCTGCTTGTGCAGTCTGACAGCGGCAGAAAGGAAGGACTCGCGCTGTCTCTTTCTATTCTGCTGATTTCCTTGATTTTTTTTCAGTTCTTCAGCTGGTATTGTGAAGGGCACGCTGCAGGCTGTGTGATGGAGGTTGTTTGTGGGAAAGTAAGTGAAAAGGTGGAAGGAGCTGGATGTTGTGGGAAAGGGGGAGGGGCCATGTGCAGGCGATGGGGGAGCAGCAACAGGGAGGACTGGATGGGGGAGGAGGATGACTGATCACCCTCTTCTGTCCCACGGGCTGGGAGTCGGCTTGTACATTTCCACAGCTCTAAGTCCATCAGTAGAGTAGCAGAGTCATCGCTGTCAACACTTCCTCCAGAAAAGGTTTACATTGAACGCCCTCCCAGCTCAAGCAGCTTAATCCCTCACTCTCCTGAGGCTCTTCATGAGAAACACCTGCTGGAAGTTGAGTTATTAGCTCTACGACAGCGATGACTGTCACCTGGCCCGCGGACCCGTTTTCAGTGCTTCCTGGGCCTTAAACACTAAAATATATACATATATTTTTTTTTTCATTCTGTGTTTTTATTTTGAAGGGACTTTTTTATTATGAAGTGGAGTGTCATTGTTTTTCAGTATTTACCTCGTGATGAGGTCATCACAAGAAAAGTTCCTCTTGTATTTCTAAATCCTTTTGAATTTCTTTTTGTTTAATTTACTTTGAATTTGTGTTGGAGCCGCTGCTCCAGACAGTGACTTTAGAGACGTGTTGTCTTAGAGTCAGTGAGTGAGTATTCGCAGGTAAAGTTAGCTCATTTCAGTCTTTTTTAATCTTCTGAGTTGTTGACTTTTAGTTTGTGATGAAAGCTGTTGAGTGTTTAAAAATTGCTGAAGATTCTGAATTGTTATGTATGTTGTAATACCTCGTGTCCTGAAGATGCAATTTGTGGTTTTTAATTTAAAACAACTAATTGAGTGTAAAAGATAATAATTCCCTCTCTAGCGCCACCAGCTGGTCGTTTTGGTTTGTCATTAAACTTGTTGTTGTGTTGCATACATATCCTTCTTCATGAAAAACGGTTGAGAAGTTGAGAATGTTCTTGGTCTGGGTGATGAAGGGGTCACGGGGTCAGGAGCAGACCAGCTGATCTCCAGACTCCACGAGGTCGCCAACGGCAAAAAGATAGTGAACTCAACTGGTATTTGTAACTAAAGGAAAAGGGATTTAAGCAGAATGGTGATTATTCTGTTGTGTTTTTAAGTATTAAGTAATAAGGGAATTTAACATGTGAACAATTACAGCAGTTGTGTTTCCACAGCAACTTGAGATCGTCACCTGGCCTTTCTTGTTTGCTCTGGCCAGTTCATCACAAGCACCCATGTCATCATTGGCAGTAATATCATGTCAATATCATATTGCATTGCTCAACGTACTCACATAAGTAACTTTTATTATGGCCGTATCAGCCCAACTGTGATGAAACATCTTTGTATTGAACCTTTCCCCTTCGTCTGGTCATCGTCTGATTCTCCTTCATGGTGTTTTTATGTGTTGGGATCTGAGGTTTGGCTGTTAAAGTCCACTAAAAATATTGTTCTCTTCTTTTCTTTCTCTGGTCATCTGTCAACCTCTCTTTCTCTCTTTCATTCACTCATTCAGCGGCGTCGGTCCTCTCAGCGGCCCCACGCTGCCCCCCCTGCGTCTCCATCGCACCATGTGACCGCAGCATCACCTCCAGCTGCTGCTGCGGCGCGGACACCAGCCCCCATCAGAGGGACCGCGCTTCAATGTCCAACTACGACCTTTGACCTCCATGAGCATAGTGTTTGGCCTGCAGGAGACGGAGACGCTCCCGGTATTTCCCACAATCCCCTCTGCTCCACTAAAGATCAACCATGCTGGACTGAAGGAAAACACTTTTTTAAAGAGGAAAAAAGAAAATAAAGTACAGCATTTGTGGATTCATTCCTCTCTAATTTGTCTAGAGAGTTTAAGAAAATTTCCAAGGGCATTTGGTCTTTTAATCTTGAGATTACTGGTACTTTATTTTTCTACAGATTTTCTTAACATCACAATTGGTTGGATGACTTGGAGTGTAGGTGTTTTTTAACCATCTGTTCTCACATCATTATCAAAGGGATTGTGGGTGACTTGTCTTGGCATTGTCCTTGCCTCTCTCAAATGTAACTGTAAGTTTGGAGTCATTTCTTGTACAGTAAATATTTTATTTTCCCTCTCAATGCAAAAAAATATTTTTTCAATTTCTGTATAAAAAAAGATTCATTTTATGAAACCACTTCAATCACTCCTATCATCTTATTTAGAGTTCTGACTTCATTTGTTGGGTGATCTTTACATCTTTTGATTGACTTTGTTGTTGTTGTTGTTGTTGTTGTGCTTATTTATCAGGACCAAGTAGACATCAGTGTATTGAACAAAATCTTTATTTATGCCCATGTGTTTTCTTTGTGTGTTTGTTTTAGATGTACTCAGCTCAGTTGTTTGTAACCTCATGATTTTGTATTGAGAGCTTTCCAGTTATCGGATAGTTTTAGTCATTTTTACTGATTATGAAATCAGCATCGACAGTATTTCTGCATATGTCTCACATTTCTACTTTTCTACCAAATGGGCAGTGTGTACTCATCCAGAGAGGAGGAAACCAAGTGACCTCAAACATGACAAAGGTTAATAAAAGGACATTAGATGACTGTCTGCTTGAATGTATTGAAGCAGTTGAAAAGTGAAGAGACAACACAGGATGAGAGTGACTCAACTCCAGCCTTTGCATTCACATTTTTATTGATTATAACCTGATTAAAGCACCGAGCTCCCCAAACCCGCAGCGCCCATTATCAGACAAGGAAGTGATAAAATAAGTCAAGTGAGATTTCCTACTGGATCTCCTGAACCACGATGTTGATTAACTTCATTTAAATTACTGAAATACAGTAAGGACTTGTTGAAGACTTCTATCCCAGCTGAACAAAAGTAACTTACCGTTAAGTTCAGGTCATTTCATAAACCCTGGAACCTCAAAAACCTCGGCGTCACTTTTTCGCGAGGCCACACGTCACAAAGTTGGATTTCAATAAAGACACCTCCCGAAACCCTCGGAGCTCGTATGAATCGAATGCTAATAATAAGGTATGATAGATTCTTGTGGGTTGGATATTAGTACCTGAAAAATGCGGCCGGCCTGTTTTCTTTTCCGACTGGTTCGACTTTTCAGACTGCGATGGCTTCCGTAGTCGGGGGATGTTTCTTCCCACGAGTCACATGTCTTAAGCAGAGGTTTATGCAAATTTGAATACTCAGCATGCCCCAATCCGAGCAGGTTTAGCCATAAAGGTTCTATCTTTTTTTGAAGGTTTCTTTTTTTGAACCGAACAACACAGTTTTTTGACTGAAGTCTTTGGGAACAGGTCAAGACTCTGTCGCTGTTGTTCAGGCCTTGAACCATGGAGTTGGAAAAACTCAGAGGGGCTCCAAGAGGCATTTTTGGGAAATCTTGCTCAGTTGATGCTGGATGATCATAGTTATGATCAAAATATGTCCCTCGGGGCTAAAAAGGTTAACGCAATACTCCAATTATTGCGACTGCCATGTCAAGACATGAACAAGGTTCTCTAGATTAATTACACTCAATCACACCAGAAAGGCTGTTGGGTCCAGAAACATGAGCGGTCAGATTGTAAAGAAGCCAACACGTTATTAAGATATCTAGAGTTACAAGACAAAAACACAATTCATACACACAAAATAAATAGTTGGTCTTTAATTTGACGTCTAAAACATCATCATCGGCAAAAGGTGTTAGAATATGGAGTGGCTAAAATTATATTTAAGAATAGGGAACTAAAGAAGGCCCAGGATAGATCCTTGTGGGTCTCCTACACTAACTCTAGCACTTGATTTTGAGACATTCAAAACAAAAAATCTTTTAGCACAATGTATTTGATTGACCAGGCCATTTACAGTTTAATGTATTACAATGGATGTCTCTGGGACTCCATTATAATCTATTACTATATCTATTACTAACTATTACTGTAACATGGTTACATTGTACATGGTAATGTTGGCATATTGAGTTCATACAAACACACCAACATTTGATTGTTGATATTTAAAAATATATATAACCTCCTCAGTACACACTGCCCATCCAAATCAGACACTATTTAGTAGTTTATATATTGTTCATTTTTAAACACGATGCTTTTTTAGAACACAATATTCTGTACAGTCAAACGTGTTGTTCTGTCACTGTGCCGTAGTCTTCATCATGACACTCCCTGTTCTGGTTGGCAACAAGCAAACCAACATTTCTAAGTTCTTTTTTAATTGTAACCCTCGCTTTACCGTCACAGGACGATTTAGTAGAAGCACCATGCACAGAATAAACATAAATGTCTACAATGTCTTTGATCAAGTTCTGTCTGTAGTCCTGATTATGATATCACTGTTTACATGTGTCATCTGCAGATAGATACAAGGAGAGAGAGAGAGAGAGAGAGAGAGAGAGAGAGAGAGAGAGAGAGAGAGAGAGAGAGAGAGACAGAGACAGAGAGAGACAGAGACAGAGAGAGAGAGAGAGAGAGAGAGAGAGAGAGAGAACACTGTTTGAAGAGTTGACTATATGACTTATGTTATCAGACTGAAACATGGAGAGCACAGCTACTCTCACACTTCTAAGATGTCTCACATAGTTTATAGAAGTCAAATGATTCTTAGGCGTTGTTGCCTGTTTTCAGCCGTATGTCTATATTTCTGCATGTACATTTAGATAAGTCATACTCATTGAATGTGTACACACCTAGAGCTGATTCTGATTATATAAATAACAACATATTAATTGAGGTAGTTGCTGTTCCTGTGAAACGGAGCAACAGGGCCATTGGGTTCCCCAGATTACATGTCGGTTACTGAAACATTTACATCAGCAGGTCATATAAGCTTCTTTAGCTCAGAGCAACAGGTCATGACCTTGTTCAGCTCAGAGCAACAGGTCATGACCTTGTTCAGCTCAGAGCAACAGGTCATGACCTTGTTCAGCTCAGAGCAACAGGTCATGACCTTGTTCAGCTCAGAGCAACAGGTCATGACCTTGTTCAGCTCAGAGCAACAGGTCATGACCTTGTTCAGCTCAGAGCAACAGGTCATGACCTTGTTCAGCTCAGAGCAACAGGTCATGACCTTGTTCAGCTCAGAGCAACAGGTCATGACCAATGTTCTCTCTAATTTTTATTAGCACTGAGCAATTTTTTTTTCTCTGAGCGCACATTTCAGCACTGAGAGCAATTCGCAACCAGCGACCTGCTGAAAATGACCACAAGCCTGCGTTAGCCATAGGCGATTTAAAGAGATAACAGCAAATGCATCAAGATGTGTGTTTATCTAATATCCTTTATAATGGCTGGACTTTGGGAATGTTTGAACGTTAGGCAGACCTTTTTCTAGGGCACCTGCTCTGCCTTTCTTTCGCCATGGTAGGACCCTCGCTCATGTGGCGATCGAGGTGAGCTTCACTCCTGGCACCCGGAGGACAGCGGGGTGGGGGTGCCAACGGACTGAGGCAGAGCGCTAGCATAGGTACAGAGCGCTAGCAGGGGCACAGAGCGCTAGCATAGGTACAGAGCGCTAGCATAGGTACAGAGCGCTAGCATAGGTACAGAGCGCTAGCAGAGGTACAGAGCGCTAGCATAGGTACAGAGCGCTAGCAGAGGTACAGAGCGCTAGCATAGGTACAAAGAGCGCGTGTCGAGAAACGGGCCGCTGATTGGCCAAGAAGACTCGACACGTCACATCAAAGATTTTCTTTTGCGGAGATGGCTCACTCCTATCTCAGAAACAAAAAAAGCGCAAAAAAGATTTTTAACCCCTGGAAAAAAAATCTTCAACTGGCCTGCGCAGCCGCACATGCGCGCAGTTTAGAAGGACTGTTCCCAACCCAAGTCCAGCCTGACAGCCTGCATCCCGACAGATGTCCATTTCCCACTGTCCTTCTGTGTGTTAGTGGGGATAGGAAAGTGGCCTTCATTACGGGGTTTAGGTGGGCCAGCAAGTGAGAGAACGTCAACTTTGAGTTGTGAGTTTTCTCATAAAGTACAGAGAAGATCGCATACTGAGAAACGGCAGCTGTAGACATCTTAACGCTGATTGGCCAAGACTCGACACGTCACATCAAAGATCTTCTATTGGGAAGATCTCAACTTCATCTCACAGTCCAATCTCAAAAGCACGGGCACAGTCGCGTGGCTCCAAAAAAGACGACAAATACGAGTCCAGCTTGATGCTGGTGATATCACCACAAGACATGGCATTCATTCATGTTCTGAAATAAAACCTGCATATTCGTGCAATGCCATTCTGTTGAGGTGCGTCTCATGGATGTCTGACACCAAATTAAATACACCGCCAACTACTAATAGCTCACAATACCCAACTCTATTTCTCCTCCAAGACCATCACCTTAGTCACCCACTCCACTCTCACCACTTGTCTCACTGAAATAAAATGATGGATGCCACAGAATTTTCTTAAACTTAACTGCACTAAATCTCAATTACTCATCATTGGCCCTAACTCCCTCACCAGCCCAGACCTTCTCCCTGAACATTGATGGCTACATCGTCTCCCCCTCCACCCAGGTCGGCAGCTCGAGGGTGTGAGGTCACTGGCCCTGGGGCTGTTGCTCACTTTGCCTGATTGGTAATCCAGCCCTGCCCACAGAACATTTGACCACATTGTTCATTCTTAGTTGCTGGTTATTGTAAGACTCCAGCAAGTCCTTCACGCAAAGCCTTAGAGACATGATGTGTCCACAGAGTTGCTGTGACCATAGACTGTACTCTTCCTGTACCCTCCTGTCCTATTTATCTGTTCTGATGCTTTTCAAACACAGGCTCCCTTGTTCGCCCTCCTCCCTCTCACACTGTGCCCTTGTCTGCTCTTCTTCCCTCGCTCTCTCTCTTCTTCTCTGCTACTTCTTCCCGCTGGCTGCTGTGATTTGGAGTGACATGTTCCCTGGAGCGCTGTTTGTCTCTGTGTGATTGAGCATGGTGGCCGCTCTGTCCTGCCGTCACCCCTACTGTCATCACTTGACAACTTACACCAGTCAGCAAGACCAGTATAAAGCTTGCTTATCACGGCCGTGAGCAGACTCTGCCTGTTTCACCATGATGAAGCTCACAGAATGAATCACTGAAATGGGCTTTAGAGTGACTCTTTTATCCTCATCAGCTCTGTTCTGTTCTTGTTTTACATGCCGAATACAAGGACGCAGCATTGTTCTGAAACTGGAGTCCAGTCACCACCAAGGGTCTTAAAGGACCTTCGTGGGTTGCTGTTGCACTAATTGCACTGGTCTCTGCAAAGTATGTTTTTCATGGGATTTTGTTTGTGGGAAAAAATGTCAAAATGTGCAAAGGAAGGGATGAGAGATAAATCAGCCAGTAGCTTGAATAATGGTAGTGTGCTCTGTGCTCTTTTTCTGAGTCCTTTTTCAAAGGATAGTTTATCATTTTTTAGCCAAAGTTTAAACGGACCAGTTCTCGATGTCGTGTTCACACAGAGAGTTTTATTACTTACTTAATTACAGCTAACGTCAATGCACAGACGCCAATGGTTGCGAATATTCGCACGTGTTTTGGTGTAAACACGGCATAAGCCTTCTCTGGTGGTCTAAACAGAATCACAAAGTTATAGCTATTTTATCTCTTTTTTTTTCATTTTAATTATTCATTTTATTTTTTATAATTAAAAGTTATAGCTTTTTTATCATGTAATTGTTTTTCACAAATACACCATCCATCCATCCATTATCTGAACCGCTTATCCTCATTAGGGGCGCTGGAGCCGATCCCAGCTGTCAAGGGGTGAAGGCAGAGTCCACCTGGACAAGTCTCCAGTCCATCACAGGACAGACAGAGACAGACATTCACGCTCACATTCACACCTACGGGACATTTAGAGTCCAGTTAACCTATGCAGCATGTCTTTGGACTGTGGGAGGAAGCCGGAGAACCCGGAGAGGACTCGGAGAGAACCCACGCTGCCACGAGGAGAACATGCAAACTCCACACAGAAGGACCTGCAGATCAGGAGCCGAACCACAGACCCTCTTGCTGTGAGGCGTCAGTGCTCGCCACTACACCACCGTGCAGCTGCACGACAAATACATTACATGTATTATCATATGTTTTCACTATTAGCTTATTTTCTGGTTGCACAGCTGTCTTCATATGTTCCTCCGCTCTTTCAGGCCTCTGGCATTGTTTGCTTTGGAGCTGTTTAACAGCATTTTTATCCATCCATCCATCCATCCATTATCTGAACCGCTTATCCTCATTAGGGTCGCGGGGCGCTGGAGCCGATCCCAGCTGTCAAGGGGCGAAGGCAGGGTACACCCTGGACAGGTCGCCAGTCCATCACAGGGCAGACATATAGACAAACAACCATTCACACTCACATTCACACCTACGGGCAATTTAGAGTCCAATTAACCTATGCAGCATGTCTTTGGACTGTGGGAGGAAGCCGGAGAACCCGGAGAGAACCCACGCTGCAACGGGGAGAACATGCAAACTCCACACAGAAGGACCTGCCAGACCAGTATCCGAAACCCGCCCCGCCCGGGATCCGAACCACAGACCCTCTTGCTGTGAGGCGTCAGTGCTAGCCACTACACCACCGTGCAGCCCATTTTTATCCAATCACATTCAATTTCACCCCAGCCTGGTTAAAATACATGAAACAGTCTTCTAGAGGGTCTGATTGGTTACAGGGCTCGGCGTGACCATTAACGTGTGCTGTGATTGGTCAGAGTGTCAACAAGGCTCGGCTCAGTGGGAGCCTGAAAACTGAAGGAGAGAAGTTTAGTGCCTTGTTTCATGTTTTACTTGTTTTGGCGCTTGGTGACGACGCATGTTTGCAGTGATGAACCCGGTATTGACTGCCACTGTCGAGCAGAGACTTTCTGCAAGAGAACGCATGGAAGCTGTTCTGACGGGGCAACAGGGAGGCTCAGCTCTCTAAGGACACGAGTTTACTCTGAAGGCTCAGCCTTAGAGATAGAGTAAGGAGATGAGGTTCCTCTGTAGGGCTCAGCCTTAGAGATAGAGTAAGGAGATGAGGTTCCTCTGTAGGGCTCAGCCTTAGAGATAGAGTAAGGAGATGAGGCTCCTCTTTAGGGCTCAGCCTTAGAGATAGAGTAAGGAGATGAGGTTCCTCTTTAGGGCTCAGCCTTAGAGATAGAGTAAGGAGATGAGGTTCCTCTGTAGGGCTCGGCCTTAGAGATAGAGTAAGGAGATGATAAATTTACTGTCTGTAGAAAACACAATAATACATTGGACATCCCATATGGAAAATTCAAAGGCTAGAAAAAAAGATGACCAGTAAACAAATGGGACTACATGGGGACACCATACTCTGCAGGATGGGGATCACATAAAGCCAGACCTACCGAAAAGAAGCTAAACTCTTTTTGCTTTTCCCATTAGCTAGGGATTATCTCATGATGTCATGAGATGTAAAGCACGTACAGAATGTTCTGCTGCTTTTCACAGCTTCTCTGTGACTGAGCACTGATTATGCTGCTGGCCATGACTGTCACAGCACTGGTCTGGAATAAAGAAAGTCCAGCGTCTTTATGCCTCCTTGTCTCTTGTGTATCAATAGCCAGACCTCCTACATACCAGGCTCTGCTGTGTGGCTTTGTCTCAGGACACCACAGCATTGGAGTCCAGCTCTGGCTGTGAGCTGCATTCTGAGACGAGTTCATGCAGAGACGTTGACTCTTGTTGTCGTTCAAACTGTAATTTTCATTTTGCATGAAACATCTACTACTCCCCGTCCTCTCTAATCCAGACTGAAGGACATATAGCTCCCTCGGCTTTAAGAGCTGCACTGTGGGATAGAGCTGAAAATAGCTGCCGCAAGGCATGACAGGACAGGACATGGTGACATCATGTGCTCCAGCCTGTACGACTGCCAACAGGCTGCACACAGCGTGCTGTGGGTCTGTGGACATGCCTTACATCACAGTATTTTCCAGCAGGAGCAAGCTCCATTCGTGGCTCAGGCACCTCATAGAGCCATGTCCGGTTGCACGTCGCGGTATGTCCGGTTGCCCCCTCAGATGCCTCGGGCACCGCGGCACCGCTGGCACCAGTCGCAGCACGTCGCGGTTCCCACCTCAGATGCCGCAGGTTGCCAGTCATGACGTGGCACCAGCAGCTCGTAGAAGTAGAACATGTACAATGCAACATGTACAATTTATACATTGAACATGTACAATTTGGAAGTGCCTCTACGACTCAGAGGCACTTCCTGTTGCGCCGCTCAGGTGCAACAGGAAGTGCCTCTACGACTCAGAGGCACTTCCTGTTGCACCGCTCAGGTGCTGTGGAACCAAAGAGGAAAGAACCTCTTTGTGGCATCTGGTGAGATGCCCGGATGGTTTAAGGATGTCAGTCGTCAATGTTGTACTCCTTAGCAGTAGCATTCCCATCATGTGGTTTTTGCATTCATTTGCAAGGTTTCCTTGATTATTATTTATGTTATTTTATCAATATTTTCAACAAGGCATCCAGTTATACTACAATGTTATTCAAAATGTGATAGTCAAATGTATATGACAAGAAGTTCAAAGTAAATGCCAATATTATGCATTTAATTGAATCTCATTAAAGCTCCATGGCATGACATATACTGTTTTCCAGAAATATGAATGTGCTAGTTTACAAAATAGTGACTGTGCTCCAGTTTTCTGCACTCAGTACATATTGAAGATGAGTGTTATTGACCCATTTGGCCACGAGAGCGAGTATACCTTTGTTTGAGCGCTTCTGTCAGGAGTAAACAAATGCAGAGCACACACATACATCTCAGCGAGATGCCCTACAAAATAACTGCACTGCTCTCAGATCTCATGAAGACCCGCAGATGCCGGGGCATGAACAGCAGATGCCGGGGCATGAACAGCAGATGCCGGGGCATGAACAGCAGATGCCGGGGCATGAACAGCAGATGCCGGGGCATGAACAGCAGATGACGGGGCATGAACAGCAGATGCCAGGGCATGCCTTGATATCTGAGGTGGGAACCGGAAGTGAACCGGACATGCATCGACGTCATTAGTGGCATCTGCGGTGAAAAGCGGACACGCCTCTATGAGGTGCTCATGCCACAAATTGAGCTTGCCCTCGCTCGAATTTTCTTAATATATCATCTATAAGATTCATTTCATAAAAGGTAAAAGCTTTTGCAAATTTGAAAGTTTGCTATTTCTCATCTGCTTTTTTACTCTAAGCATATGTCAGTGACACTTTATAATAACGACATGCTATTAGCAGTATAAGTAAACACTGACATCACTTATGAAGCATTGTTCCAACGTTAAAATCCATAAGTATGCATTTTATAAACAGTTATAAATGTTTTATTCTTGATTAATAAGTTTGACCATTATGCGTTTCATGAGTGGGTTTTCATACTTTATAAATGATGGATTCCCCTTTTGTAAATGAAGAATCAAGGACTTATAGATGATGAGCTCATTTGTAAAGTGTTAGTAAATTATTTAAAATAAATTTAATTGTAAATTATTCATTCATACATATGATTTAGATATGCACTAATAGCTAGGGCTTATGTATACATGAGCCAATTAATAATTAACGTTGATGACATGTCATCAACGTTAATTATTAATTGGCTAGTAATCACATCGGACAACTAAGGCAACATAAGTTCTTTCCAGACAACTTGTTTAACTAACCTTGGTCAACATCAAGTTGATATATATATATATATATATATATATATATATATATATATATATATATATATATATATATATATATATATTATACATTATATATGTATATATATATACATATATATATACAAATACATATATATATATAAATATATATATATATATAGTACACATATATATGTATATATATATTATACATTATATATGTATATATACATATATATATATACATATACATATATATATATATATATATATATATATATATATATATATATATATATATATATATAAAAGGCGAAAAATGACAAAAATGCAGCAAAAAATGCAAATTGCCCGAATTACTGTAGCGCCCCCTATTGTTGGAATCGCACGATTGATTTAGTGCATGTTAAGGGATGCAATGTACACATACACAAAATGTTTGGAGTCATTAGTCCATATAGTTTTAATGTTATGAGTATTTCAAAAAAATAGGACAAGCTCCTGAGACGTTATATGGTCTGATTTTCTTCAACGCAATGAGGTCTTCAAAATCTTGAAGATAAACTCCATTTAGAACTGACAGAGAGTTTGGTGTGAATTGGACCAAGCGCTCGAGGATAAAAGTGCAAACACGTGTTTTCACAAAATTCAAAATGTCTGAATATTTTGTCAGGCGGACTTGAAGGTGTGAATGTGAGCGTGACTGTCTATCTCTGTCTGTCCTGTGATGGACTGGAGACTTGTCCAGGTGGACTCTGCCTTCACCCCTCGACAGCTGGGATCGGCTCCAGCGCCCCTAATGAGGACGAGTGGTTCAGATAATGGATGGATGGACTTTATGGGTCTGAGAGGCTATTTTGTAGAGCAGGTGGAGCTGGACATGTGTGAATTTTTTCAAGTCAATCGGACAATCTGGGTGAGGGGCGTCGCCGGTCCAAATTCTAGGGGGCGCGAGAGAGGCATTTTTTAGTACTTTTCTTATGCCTATATCAGACGGCTATTTTCACCAGGCCTGACAAGCGGTCCAAATTTGGAGAGTTTCGGAGTATGACAAGTCCCCCAAAAGACGCCTAATGTGGAAAAATAAAAAAAGAAATCTTGGCGTAATAACAATAAGAAACCTTACAGTTTAATTAGGGTCCTTTGGACTCACTCCGTCAGTCCAAAGGACCCTAATTAAACATTAGACAATGTTTCTTTTTGAATGTCAGTAAGAGCTCTTCAACACGTGTCATTTCTTTCCTTTCCTCTCTCCTGCTCCCTCTGCCTCAGCAGGACAACAGGAAGTGGTCACACTCGGACTGTTTCATGCAAAATGAAGCTGCAGCTGGTCGACAAGATACAGTGAAGCTGCGACACAACTCAGGCCTCTGCAGCGCATGTGTGTGTCCCTGCTTTCATCTGATTATCACACCGCTAGTGCGTGTGTGTGTGTGTGTGTGTGTGTGTGTGTGCGTGTGTGTGAGTGTCCCTGCTTTCATCTGATTATCACACCGCTAGTGCGTGTGTGTGTGTGCGTGTGTGTGTGTGTGTGCGTGTGTGTGTGTGCGTGTGTGTGTGTGCGTGTGTGTGTGTGTGCGTGTGTGTGTGTGTGTGTGTGCGTGTGTGTGTGCGTGTGTGTGTGTGCATGTGTGTGTGCATGTGTGTGTGTGTGTGTGTGTGTGTGTGTGTGTGTGTGTGTGTGTGTGTGTGAGGGGCGCCTGGTGTTTCATTTCCTCTCTGCCCGTTGGCAGTGAAGTGGAACAGATTGTCAGCTTTGCATCACTGCTTCAATAATGCAGCATTTGCAGTTTGTATTTTCACCAGTAGCAAAAAGCCTCTGGTAGATCTCATGATGTAAGCAGAGCCACGAGTGGAGGAAGTTGTCCTGTTGGTGTAGAGCAGAATGCAGACAGCTGGAGTAGTTCACAGTAGCTTATTAGCAGAGCACCAGGGCTGAGATGGGTCAGAGTTTGCTGTCGTAAGCGGACTGGACAGGTCATGGGAGCAGAGTGGAGGCTGGCAAAGGGCTGGTGGCTGGTTAGCGGCTCAAGGCCGGCCACAGGGGATCCCAAGAGGGCCAGTGAGCCTGAGGCTGAGGCAACGCAGGCTCAGGCTCACTGCAGCAGTTGTTCAATGTGTGAGAGCTGGTGATCCAGGATGAAGAGCGCGGCCTATCTGCTGTGTTCAGGTTAATTGGCAGAAGGAGGAGAAGGAAGGCCATGCCCAGCCAGACAGACACACACACACACACACACACACACACCTCAACACACACACACACACACACACACACACACACACACACACACACACACTCAGGACAAATGGGGACCAACGGGAAACACAATGAAGGGAGAAGAGGCAGCATACTGGGCTGGGGAAGAGAGGCACAGCAGAGACATGACAGCAGTTCATGAGTGGATCAACGACATGCTCAAATAAGACAAACAGTGTGACGTGTACATTAGCCAGTGCATGCAATTTAAGCTGCAAGAATGAAGGTCTGGCCATGGTTCACTCAAAAGCTCAACATTGCGACTGGTTGTTGCGTCATTTATCTTAAATATGGAGTGTAGATATCGACAGCCCTTTCATAAAACGTTCAAATAACATTTGCAGAAAGAAACCGTCTAAATAAAACTCAAAGTAAATTGCAAGCTGGACTTGAACCATTTGGAGTAGATTCATGGGCTTGGTAACGTTTGACAGAAAAAACTCTTTAGCTTTTCCCTCAATAGTTTCGATCACTTTAAGTGCTGCTGACACTGAGTTATATGAGTTTGAAAATAGTAAATAGGGTTAGGGTTAGGGATTTTTTTTTCCGCCCAGGAAGGAGGGATTTCCAGGGGTCCGGGATGGGAAGGCTGGGTCAGGAAGAGCTCGTCGTCCGAGGGGGTCAGGGTTCAATCCAGTTCCATCGTGATCAGAGGTGGAGACTGAGTCAAGGAAAGAGCGGACGGGTTAATTGCGTTTCAGTAGCCGAGTGCGCGGGAGAATGAGCCGCGTGTGGGGCGTGGTCCACGTTCCTGAACTACGTTTCGTTGAAACCTCATTTAAAATTGTAATCCATTGCAAGATCAGATGTTCAGATGTGTCTTGATAAGGTTAGCATGAACATACAAGCCCCCAAGCTCCCTCTTCCTGTAGCTAGCTACTCCACTGGTAAGTTAACTTGCTAAACACTGGCTATGCATTAGCCGAGACAGCAAGCAAGTGTCCTTAGCATGTTAGCATTGATCGCTAGCTTGACATTATAACCATCAGCATGTATAAAATAGGCCACGCAGCCAGAAACAGACATGCATGATACATCAAGCTAGTTGACATCTGTCACACTCAAATACAATATTTGAGTGTGACAGTATTTTGAGTATTTTAAAGTATTTTGAGTATTTTAAATACAAAATTACTCTAAAGTATTTTGTGACAAAATACATTCATTTTTTTATCGGCCCTATCAAATACAATTTACAAAATACTCAAAGTAACTGAAATATGTATTTAAATACAAGTAACAGAAATACTGGCCATCTCTGGTGGCAGTGTACAACTTTAATGAATGTATTTTCACCCACAGGAAGAAAATAAAGGAGTAATTCACCAGCAGTAAGTTTCAGGTCACTTAAGTTACAAAAGCTCTAACTTCAAACCTTCAGGTAGAAAAACGTTTAAATACTCTTAACATATGATGTGCAAACATGCATAAGCAATCAGACTCATCTTCTGACATACCTTTACATAATCTACTTCCTCCTACTTAACGCAGTGCTTCTCAACCTGTGGGGGGCGCCGCTCAGTCGGGCACGGAGGTGTTTATTTCAAGACCTTTTTTTGAGAACTTTGCATGTTACAAAGGTACAAAGTACACAGACATAAAACGTCGTGAATAAATAAATGTCTAAATCCCTGCACTTCCGTGGAAATGCTCGTCACTCCGTTTACGGGTTAAACTTGTGCCACGGCCAATATTCTTGCCGTTTTGCCAGAAGCTGATCTCTGTGAGATGTCCGTGACACTAATACTGATGAAACGTGACGGCTCACACATATCTGCCAAAATGTTTTTGCACCTCCTGCATTTTGTTTTTGCAGAGGTTGCATGTTATTGTTATTATTTTGAAAAGATATTCAAAACAAAATAAATTGCAGCGACAATAAACTATTTTACTGTCAGATCTTAGTTATTTTTCTTGCATTGTTCTAACAAAGTGCACATTGTATTTGTTTTTGTACGATGGAGCAATCTGGTTCACTTCAAGTAATTGCAATTTTCTTTATTCTATTATTTGAAAAAATCACAGATTTCACACTCACAATAAAAATTCAGCATGGACCAATTTGCTACAATGTTGTTGGACCGCTGGGCTGTTTGGTGACAAAACAGATTGAGAACCACTGAGCGAACCCATGATGTCCCTTCTGACACCTTCCAGTGCGTCAATAGAGGAAATAGTACACACAGGCATGTCAGTCATGTTGTGTGACAGACTTGAATAATAAGAACATATCATTGATATTTGTAGTCCCCTAACAAGAAAGATTTAGGAATAGCAACATTGTGATATTTGTTCTGTCCAGCACGTAGGCGTTGTGCACTGTAGAGCACCTCAACAGCGACGTGTTGGACTGAAGTCTTGCAGTCTGCATGACCGCGAGACTTCAGTCCAACACATGTTTATTTGGTAAAAGTCCACACGTCATTTTCTTCAGGTATTTCCACTCGTAATCTTCAAATCTGAGTCTTGGTCTGCGGGACCTGAATACCTTGTCTGAAGAGGAAATGGACGTTTAGTCTTCTTCTCTCCATGAAGAGTGAATGTCACAGCACTCTTCAGGGAAGTGTGAGCTGAATATGAAATTCAGAGCAATATATGGCATTTCTACACAGAACACAGAAATATCTGAATATTTAGTTATGAGCATCCCTCATGACATAAATGAATAAAAAGCAATATGTTTTCACAGTTCCCATGGAAATGAAATGAAGCACTCAGAGACGCAATAAATCAGCTGGCGTTTGACGGCTCCAGCAACACTGACGCAATAGTTTGAGGTTCATTAGTTAATAGCCAAGGCAAAAGCTGCTGGACAGAAACAATGTTCCATGTCCCGCGTCCTGTCCGTCCAGTCACAGTGCCATGCTGTCTGTAGTTGGATGCTGTTCCTTCATGTCCTCCCACCTGAGAGCTCAGGAAGCAGCAGGAAGTGTTTTGAAGTCCAAACAAAAGCTTAACTGGCCCAAACCCATTCGTCACAAAGACGGGCTGATTTGGAACCAGCATGTGTGTGCCTGTTTGTCAAGGCTTATGATTTCAAACACTCTATTCTTAGCTGATGGGGAGAGAAAAAACAGTTTCAGACTGTATGTATTACTGATAATAAAGCACATGACAAATCCCTGTTGCTAAAACTAATGCAGTCAAATACAAAAAATCCTACCT
This sequence comes from Clinocottus analis, assembly GCF_023055335.1. NCBI lineage: Eukaryota > Metazoa > Chordata > Actinopteri > Perciformes > Cottidae > Clinocottus > Clinocottus analis. The sequence goes on along the minus strand of NW_027176187.1, from coordinate 430,282 downwards.
TCATGAATCTTTGTTTTTATTTAAGCTACTTGTGATTTAACTTTATGGTGATTTGGTCATTTTGGAGGATGCAATGTTTCTCATCTCAACGTGTCACATATCACAGCACGTTGAATTATGAGGCTGCACTGCGGTCGCCGGGAACACACTGTCTCAACTGAATTCACACACTGAATTCAAACTAAAAGTATCAATGTATACAAAGTACAGAACACTGGTAACACTACGGGACACGACCACCAGGCTCCTTGTTAAGTCCTGAATGGTCCTCTCAGTTTAAATCTTTTGGTCTAGTAAAAATGAGGTTGGGTTTACATTGAAATTCCTATAGCTCGGTACGTCTCAACTCAACACTAATATATGCTTCCTTTCGCCAATATTATCAGAAAACACTCCATAAACTTTCACTGCTATGCCGATAATACTCAACTAAATCTGTCAATCAAGCCAGATGAAATCCACCAGGTCGCTAAACTAGTTGCGCTCACTGAATGCAGGTTACTTGTGGTTCCCAGAGTTTTAAAAAGTAGGTTGGGGGCTCGAGCCTTCAGTGATCAAGCTCCTCTTCTGTGGAATAAGCTTCCACTTTCAGTCCGGGGAGCAGACACAGTCACCTCATTTAAGAGTAGACTTAAGACTTTCCTCTTTGACAGAGCTTATAGTTAGGTTAGATATGCTGCTATAGGCCTAGACTGCTGGGGGCATCTTAGGATACACTGAGCACCTCTCTCCTCCTCTCCTCTCCTCTTCTTCTTTCTCTCTTCTCCTCTTCACCCCTTTGTCCTCTTCTTTCTCTCCTTCTGGATACATTGTTGTCTCTTAATGCACATCACTAACTCTTTCCGGGAGTCTCTGTGCTTCCACTTCTCAAGTTTCCATGGATCATGCTGTCTGAGACCGGTCCTGCCTCCTGTTTCCTGTCTCCTGCCTCCTGCCTCCTGTCTCCTGTCTCCTGCCTCCTGTCTCCTGCCTCCTGTTTCCTGTCTCCTGCCTCCTGTCTCCTGTCTCCTGCCTCCTGTCTCCTGTCTCCTGCCTCCTGCCTCCTGTCTCCTGTCTCCTGCCTCCTGTTTCCTGTCTCCTGCCTCCTGTCTCCTGTCTCCTGCCTCCTGTCTCCTGTCTCCTGTCTCCTGTCTCCTGTCTCCTGCCTCCTGCCTCCTGTCTCCTGCCATGGCCCTGCTGATACCCCTCCTCTCTACCTCCTTCTGCTTCATGGATTGTGGTTATCTAAATTGTGGTCCACTACTTCCTGATCCTATGTGATCCGATGTCATATGTACAGATTGTAAAGCCCTCCGAGGCAAATCTTGTATTCGTGATTTTAAAAAAATAAAATAAACGGAATTGAATTGACGTGCATTATTTGGCTTCAAGAGTTTAATGAAAACTAATTGTAGCTTATTTGTTATACATGACAATGGATTCATTAATGACGAAACAAAAGAAAAACAATATTACATTCCTGTAGTGCAGCCCCCCCCCCCCCCAACAACATGATGCCAAACACATGATCATATTTCAGGGCCGCATTCTTTTCTTCTTCTTATAAATTCAAACTATGCTTATACAATTGAAATAAAAAACAAAAGGTTTGGCTTAAAAATAATGTCAAACGTCACGTGACCAGGCAGATTTTGGATCAGAAGCAACAGGTTACGCAGGCAGCTGTATGCAGACCTCTTCAGGATGTGGAGGGTCCCGAGGTTGCAAATGGAACTCAGAGACTTGCAGTGCGACAGTGATCCAAACGCTCAATGCAGAGGCACGAGGAGAACCAAACAGGACTGGACAATTTATGACAGAATGGCCTCCATCCTTCCCTGAGCAGACAGCAGTCGGGTAATGGGCCTTTCTGAAAGAACATGCCTGTGTAAGAAACCTTTCTCCACTATGAAAGTTAATAAATGCAAGTACAGGTGCAGGCTTAAGCCTAGTTCATGCTTCTGCGTCACGTCGACGCCGTACCTACGCCGTGCCGTGCCTACGCCGTGCCGTACCTACGCCGTGCCGTGCCTACGCCGTGCCTACGCCGTGCCGTGCCGTGCCTACGCCGTGCCGTACCCACGCCGTGCCGTGCCTACGCCGTGCCTACGCCGTGCCGTGCCTATGCCGTGCCTACGCCGTGCCGTGCCTACGCCGTGCCTACGCCGTGCCTACGCCGTGCCGTACCTACGCCGTGCCGTGCCGTGCCTACGCCGTGCCGTACCTACGCCGTGCCGTGCCTACGCCGTGCCGTGCCGTGCCTACGCCGTGCCGTACCTACGCCGTGCCGTGCCTACGCCGTGCCGTGCCGTGCCTACGCCGTGCCGTGCCTATGCCGTGCCTACGCCGTGCCGTGCCTACGCCGTGCCTACGCCGTGCCGTGCCTACGCCGTGCCTACGCCGTGCCGTGCCTACGCCGTGCCGTGCCTACGCCGTGCCTACGCCGTGCCGTACCTACGCCGTGCCGTGCCGTGCCTACGCCGTGCCGTACCTACGCCGTGCCGTGCCTACGTCGTGCCTACGCCGTGCCGTGCCTACGCCGTGCCTACGCCGTGCCGTACCTACGCCGTGCCGTGCCGTGCCTACGCCGTGCCGTACCTACGCCGTGCCGTGCCTACGTCGTGCCTACGCCGTGCCGTGCCTACGCCGTGCATACGCCGTGCCGTACCTACGCCGTCGACGTGACGCCAACGTTGAGAATTGCAAGTTCTGTGTCGAGGGACCGCGTCGCTCTGCAATTCACCGCCATGCCACCAGGGGGTGTGGCTGTGTGACTGTGGGTTTCAGGGGTTTTAGAGTTGGTGCTCATCAAAATTGAAGAGCAAATGCTTTTATTGCAAATGTTGAAGCGCAGACGACAGAGAAGACGTTAGTGGAGTGGATTTAGCTGAACATAGTGGAACATAGCTTAAATTAGCTAAATATAGGTAAATATATTTGAAAATGAAAGAATAGCTGAATATATGTGAAAATAGCTGAATATATTAATATAGCTGAAAATAGCAGAATAAAATGAATATATAAATAAATAGCAAATAATTACTTAAAATATAGAAAAGGCAATATACCTGCTGAAAAATGTTAGTTCAAAATCTTTTAATTGAACTGTTGAAAATCCTTGTCATTTAAATGTTTAATTGGAAAAGTTGAAAGGAAAACTGCATCATCTAAATCAGAGGTGTCAAGCACACGGTCCGGCCTGTCAGTGTTTCCAGTGAAAGGTGAAACATGTGAAAGGCGTGCACAGCCTTTCACGTGTGCGACCGTTCACGCGCGTGCACGTGCACACCCGTTCGCGTGTGCGGCCGCTTACGTACCTGCTGCCTGTAGATGCACAGACCAAAGGGCTGCTGCTGGGGACGGACCGGCTCTCCCATTCAGTCGGACCTCAACACGTCTTATCTGTTGGATTCCTATCGACCGCAGTTTACGGCAGAAGACAAGATTTCCAACGTTTTGAGCTATAAATTATGTCCAAAGAGTATACGGTTTGTAGTAGAGCGCAAGTTTAAAATATGTTGATCACCAGTTTCTCACATTGCTCTCCGCTCTGAGTATGACGTCACTGCTCTGAGCTGCCCAACACACAATAATGATACAGGCAGAAAAGGTGCGGAAAAAACATAAAACAAAAATGCAGACAGTTAAAACACTATAAAAGATATCAAAAAAGATGAGTAATACAGTAGCAGTTAAACGTTTTGTCAACATTTTAAAGGTGAAAATGTGTCTCTAGCTGGAGGCATGACAGAGCCTTTCCCTTTTGAAGTTGAAGAGTTGAAAGCGGATTTGAAGATGTTCTTCATTGGAAACCATTCATTTTTATTTTGATAAAAAGCTGAATAATTTTAAAATTTGAGAAAATATGAAAAATGTAAAAGCATAGATTAATAGCTGAAGGTTTTGTCAACATTTGAAATTTGAAATATTGTCTCAAGCTCAACGTATGAAGAAACTGTAAACGTTTGAAGTTGAAGATGATTTGAAGATTTCCCCATTGGGTCCCATTATAAAAAAAATCATAAAAAGCTTAATAATTTGGAAATTTGAAAAGTCAAAAATATGAAAGTTCATAGCTATCGTGTCCTTAAGTAGCTGAATATTTGAATAATTGAACTTTTTTCTGTAGCTGAAAATATGAAGGAGTTTAAGCGATCCAAAATACGGATGGAAGAAATAGAATTGTAAGAGCCACAAGTGTGTTTTAGATCAATTAAAATGTCAGAAGTATTTAGAATTTAATATTTAGAATTATGCTTACGGTGGAGGAACTTTATTTTTGAATTTCATTGAAAGATGTTTATGTTAATGACAGACGCTCGCACCAGGTGTTTTAATGACGTCATGATGGCATCAGCTGGAGGGGAAAGAGCCGCATTAGGGTTGAGAGCAGACAGTTTTTACCGTGTGATCAAGGGACCGTATATTGCTTTTGAACGTTTATTATTTTGTACATTTTTGCTAAGAAATAAAAGACAAAGAAACGGAATCGAACAGTCTGATTTGATACGCGTGATAGAGAAAACTCACTGTGCCCGCTGCTCTTTAGCTGCGTTATGAAAACACAGACGGAACGCCGCTACAAGGATAATAAAAAGTTTAATAAAGATTTGAAGAACAATAGTTGGAATGCTGAAGCATAATAATAAGCCCGCAGGAGAACATGAAGTGTGGCTTGCAGCATGGGGGCTATGACCCCATGCTGCAAGCCACACTTCATAATTCCATAATGCCACAATCCCCTAATATTGCCAGCTGCATGTTGTTGATTTGATCATGTTGTTGCTGCCTTGTGAGGTAATATTACAGATCATAAAGAATGTTAATGAACCTCATCTCCCTCTCCTCCATGTTTGCAGCTGAATGGGCTCAGAGAGAGAGAGAGAGAGAGAGAGAGAGAGAGAGAGAGAGAGAGAGAGAGAGAGAGAGGGGGGGGGGATGGATGGATGGATGGATGGATAGATAGATAGATAGATAGATAGATAGATAGATAGATAGATAGACAGATAGATAGACAGATAGACAGATAGATAGATAGATAGATAGATAGATAGATAGATAGATAGATAGACAGATAGATAGACAGATAGACAGATAGATAGACAGATAGACAGATAGATAGATAGATAGATAGATAGATAGATAGATAGATAGATAGATAGATAGACGGACGGACGGACGGACGGACGGACGGCCGGCCGGCCGGCTGGATAGATGGATAGATAGATAGATAGATAATTACTTCATTGATCCCTCAGGGTAACTCAGGCTGTGCTGGAGAGACGGCACATCAAGGCTCATTGACCTCTGGAGTTCTTCTCCAGAGGGAAACTGTGGAGCCTCAGTCACGTTGCCCTAATGACTCACAGGCATATGTCAGTGGACTGAAACATGCCTGGAGCCGGTGAGGCTGGTCTGTGGTGTGCTCTCAGGCCTCCTGGCTGTGGGACACGATAAGCTTCCTCGTTTCAGCAATGTGCATCTTCCTCCTTGTCAGTTTGAGTTACATAAGCCTTTCTCTTGTTTGCTTATTCAAACATCTCTGGCTCTGCAGAGCCTTTCCTCAGCTCCCATGGCCTCGGTGCTGAATTACTCTTCATGATCATGACACCATGTTTTCTGGTGATCTGCTCATGCTTACAGGTGTATTTCAATGAAGGCTGGAAGGTAAACATCTGGATTGTCATTTATTCAGTTATGTGCAGCTCTGCTGTCAATGAAGATAAATCACTTTCATTTCATTATAGTGTCGTGTCCATCTGTTCCTTCAAAGATCAGCTCTCTTTCAAACTAAACACTCAAACAGCCTTTAAAGTTTGTAAAGCTTAAATGACTCAGTCTTCTGGCTGAGAGCATGAGGGAAGACGTCGTGTTGACACACGGAGAGCATCGAGCTGTCAGAGCTCGTGTGTGAACTCTTATTCCTCATCTCTCGTCGATTCATTTTCAACACATGTACAGTCATGGCCATAAGTATCTTTGACTGAAACAATTTTTCTTATATTCCGCTTTACACAGATTTGAAAAAGGTCTGTTTCCTCAATATTTCATGTCGAACTAAGCAAATAAAAAGTATTGCTGATGATTCAACATGTTGAATTTGCATCTGGTGGCTGGTGCAGGGAACTTTCAGCATCAGGATCAAAGAGGATCCTGGATCCAGGATCAATGGATGAAGGAGACTGTAAAGGCTGACAGACCACACAATCTATCAGGCAGATAGCAGATACGTCTGGATTGACCAGCTGAACAGTTCCTAAAATGAGTAACGTTCTGTCAAGCTCACCAACACCAAAGGTCCGGAAGACCATGGAGGACACGTGAAGTGGATGTAGCAGACTTCTTTCCTTGGTGAAGAAAACCCTTCCAACCCATCAGTGCTGAGGTCACGAGACAAGAGACACTGTCTGTCAGCAGCTGTTTGCAATGTGGAACCACAGTGTTGAAGGACTGAGACACAATGATGGACCAGGGGACATGTTCCTCACACCTGTGGAGGAGAGTGCCTTTACAGAAATACATAATTCAATGAACAATAGGTTCTCTCCCACATTAAAACTGTCATCCTGCCGATCTTGACCAACACCAGTTTGCTTATCAAACAAGCAGATCAACAGAGGATGCAACAGCTCTTCACGCAGCCCTTACACACCTGGATCACAACAACACCGATGTAAGGATGCTGTTTGTTGATTTCAGTTATGCTTTTTACTCAATAATCCTACACAAACTGGTTCAAAAATTGAGCAACTCGGGCAATTCACTGTGCAAATGGGTGCTGGACTTCCTCAGGAACAGACCCCAGTGTGTCCGGATGGGGGACCTCAACCACTCTGACCCGGAGCACAGAAAGACCACAGCGGTGCGTCCTCAGTCCTTTTCTCTATTCCCTCTTCACGTATGACTGCACAGCTATTCACCCCACGAACACCACGGTCACATTTGCAGACGGCACTGCTGTAGTAGGACTGATAACCAACAACAAGGAGACAGCCTACAGGAAGAGATCCAACATCTGACACAGTGGTGTTCCCATAACAACCTGGACTTAAACACAGCAAAAACAAAAGAAATGACAATAGACTTCAGGAGAGCAAGGCGGGTGGAGCACGCCGCCCTCCGGGTACGTGGAGAGGAGGTGGAGAGGGTGGACTGCTTCACATACCTCGGAGTCCACGTCTCATCAGACCTCACCTGGTCCAAAAAGGCCCAGCAGAGGCTCACCTTCCTCAGGAAGCTGAAGCAGGCTCACCTTCCTCAGGAAGCTGAAGCAGGCTCACCTTCCTCAGGAAGCTGAAGCAGGCTCACCTTCCTCAACACCTGCTGATAAACTTCTACCGGGCGACGACTGAGAGCCTCCTGACCTCCTGCTGCACTGTGTGTGTCTGCACAGTGGAGGACAGGAGAGAGCTGCGGGTCTGCGAGTCATTGGGACCACACTACCCCCCCTCAGGGACCAATACACCACACTACCCCCCTCAGGGACCACTACACCACACTACCCCCCCTCAGGGACCACTACACCACACTACCCCCCCTCAGGGACCAATACACCACACTACCCCCCCTCAGGGACCACTACACCACACTACCCCCCCACAGGGACCACTACACCACACTACCCCCCCTCAGGGACCAATACACCACACTACCCCCCCTCAGGGACCAATACACCACACTACCCCCCCACAGGGACCACTACACCACACTACCCCCCCCTCAGGGACCAATACACCACACTACCCCCCCCCCTCCCCTCAGGGACCAATACACCACACTACCCCCCCTCAGGGACCACTACACCACACTACCCCCCCCCCTCCCCTCAGGGACCAATACACCACACTACCCCCCCTCAGGGACCACTACACCACACTACCCCCCCCTCAGGGACCAATACACCACACTACCCCCCCCCCTCCCCTCAGGGACCAATACACCACACTACCCCCCCTCAGGGACCACTACACCACACTACCCCCCCCCCTCCCCTCAGGGACCAATACACCACACTACCCCCCCTCAGGGACCACTACACCACACTACCCCCCCCCCCCCCCCCCTCAGGGACCACTACACCACACTACCCCCCCAGGGACCAATACACCACAATACCCCCCCCCCCCCCCCCCGCCTCAGTGACCTATACCTCACACTACCCCCCCCCCCCCCCCCCTCAGTGACCTATACCTCACACTACCCCCTCAGTGGCCTGTACGCCGGCTCTGTAGGAAAGCCAGCTGCATCTCCAGAGGCCCCGCCCACCCTGACCATGCACCGTTTGCTCCCCCTCCGTCTGGAAGGAGATATACGGAACAATTGAAACATGCACAGACAGACGAGGAAACAGCTTTCACGTGGAGCATCTTTGACTTTGACTATCTTCTGCTCTCTAAAGTCTAAAAAGAGCATCAGAAGGATTGTTGTGTGTCAGAGGCAAGGCAAATTGAGATATTGCTAAAGAGTTGTTGCCTTTTTTAAACATCAATGTTGTAGGAGCTAAACTTACTGTCAGACGTCCTCGGTGTCTGCTTCATGTCAGACTAAGAGCATATGTAAGTGTTTCCGTTTATTAGAACTGCTCATTGTTAAGCCACTGAATGCTCAGAGCCGACTCACAAATGATGTGCACACTCCACTGTGTGTCTCTGACATTTCACTGCACCTGATCATCTCTGACTGCAGCTGATCCTTCAGTGGAGTCCAGTGGATGATGCCTGGTAAAGCAGTCAAACACAATTGGGCATAAGGCGGTGACGTTCTTGGTCTGGGTGAATCTATTTGTGTAGATGAGAATATACAATGTATGCACTCAGTTATCACTTCTCACAGCCAGTCGTGTTGTAATGCCTGTCGATGTATATTTCAAAAATTCAACATTGCTACTCCCCCTGTGCTCTGGAAAGAGAGATTATACTTCTTCAGCTGATGTGCAAGAAAAACATCAAAGACTTTAATATATGACTATTCAAAAACCTTGGCACTAAATCATCCTCAACTTTAAGCTGAATATCTTTGCTGCTTCACTTACCAATGCATGTGCAGGGTTGAGTGGATATTTCCTCCTGCTCAGCACTTCTGCTCATGTATTAGTAGCTCTTTCTGGAGAGTCTGCTCAGCACACAGAAGCTAAAGGAAGCGATTAAAAAGTTTGAGTCTGTTATTATTTTTGGATCTTTACGTTTTAACGCGACACAATTTTTGACGTAAACGCATTTAAACATAATTTCATTTGCTTTCATAAATAACACAATGTGCCACTGATGCACCCGTGTTAAAGGTAGACAATGGTTTATAAGTCACAGCTGGTTTTGGACCGATTAGAACTGCTGACATTTGTGAACATCTGGGATCAGAGCTTTGAAGTTTCAAGGAGCTCCCGCTCCTCCTGCTTTGTAAAGGAATAGTTCACGTCCTGTCAGGCGCTCCTGTGTGCACAGGAAGCAGCAGGAAGATGAAGGACCTAAGATGGAAGTCTTTCATGTGGTAATCTACAAAACATGATAGTGTCTCTGTTAAACCTCCATTTCCAGAAACAATGGGTTTAGCAGTTGTTGTGGCTTTTTGTAAAACGACATTTAAAAGAAAACCATGGAGCAAACATCTTTATCCCCTTAAATTCCTTTTGAGGGACATTCCCATCAAGAGAACCAACTTCAAGTAGTATTTGCAGCTCTCTGATGTAGTCATTGCGTCATATTTCAGCTTTTTATAAAAGGATGTTGTCTGGGAATTTCATAGTCATAATTTCACCATCAGGACAATGGTGCCCCTTTATCAGCAGCTACAATTACAACAGACATATTACTGTGTAGTGCAGACAATGCTTTCTGTTGTTTTTGAAATGCATTTTAAAAGTATTATTTGAAGGTAGTTGCAATATCTCTGTCTTGACTAACAGACATTGCCATCCTTATGCCGTGTTCACACCAAAAGCGTTGCAGAATTATTTGGGCGAGTAGATTATGAACAGACACAAATGCTTGCAAAAAAACATTTTTTTCACCCGACGCTGAGTTGTGAAAGCCAATCAGCGTTAAGAAGCTCGCCTGTTGTCATCGCCATCCTGTCGTAGCAGAATTTAACTGTTTCAGTCCGCCTGAAGGAGCGCTGGAAACGGCTTCATCCCATGTTTCTGGTATTTTCACAACAAGTGTAATGCGGAAAATAAATGTTATATAGTGAGGCTACTTGCTGGTAACATGGGGTAACGTAGCCACGCCCCCTTTCCGCCACGAATGGTTGCAAAAAAGTGAAAAAGATAAAGTCCAGTGAGTGAAGTTAGGTGAAAAATCGTTGCAAAAAACTGTTTGGATGTGAACGCACCATAAGAGCCACTCCACTTCACACAGGACACATTATATAATGTCAAATGCAAAACTATCAACGTTGACCTGCTGCTGGCCCCGATGAACACCAACGTTGTCGATGAATTCTCTGAGGTTCATGAAAACATTTGTGAAAAGAGTAGTGAGCAGCGCAGCGAGACGATTACACAGAACACGCTGTGGCAACATAACATTATGTTTACAGTAGATTATTAGATTAAATTACATACACTCAATAAAACAATATTATAGTTGTAGTGCCTGAAGGAAATAAACTAAAACAAATTTCACACAGGAGTGCGAGGTTCTTCATTTATACCAGCAATGGAGTTCTGTTTAAAAAAACAGGAGGACTTTAAATGAATTTCAAAGTAAAAGCTCCTCTTCACTGGATCTGCTGCGGCCTGAGGAAGCACCCTCACACACAAATACAGGCTCACTTCTTCCTTTACTTAACTAATAGCGAGCGTTGAACCAAGTCTCGCTGCCTCCACGTCAGGGCTTGATGGTGTGAATATGAATGACAGCACTTTACTGCAGCATCACGTGACTACATTAAAAATATTGTGTACAATTATGTATTTATTTTATTCTTTTTATTCACAGGTTCAAACGTCTTCCTCATAAGATGAGAAGTCATTTTATATTATTTATTCACTCGTTTTTGTCAAAATAAAATGTATGATAAATGTAGGGCTGCAACTAACGATTATTTTAATAATCAATTAATCGGTCGATTATTTTTTCAATTAATCGATTAATCGGATAAAAAAATAATAATTTTAAAGCATTAATTTGCAACCTTTTATTACAAAAACAGAACTAACTGTGCAAATTCATTATTATTAATTCATTATTCACAATAAAGAATTCATAAAAAAACTAAGAAATACAAATCAGAAAACTTAACAGGATTTGTCAGAACTTGTTCTCTACACTCACAGACGCACACACTCACACACACACACACACACACACACACTCACAGACATGCACACTCACACACACACACAGACACACACACACACACACTCACAGACATGCACACTCACACACACACACACACATGCACACACAGACACACACACACACACACACAGACACACACACACTCACAGACATGCACACTCACACACACACACACACACACACAGACACACACACACTCACACACACACACACACACACACTCACAGACATGCACACTCACACACACACACACACACACATGCACACACAGACACACACACACACACACTCACACACACACACACTCACAGACATGCACACTCACACACACACACACACATGCACACACAGACACACACACACACACACTCACACACTCACAGACATGCACACTCACACACACAGACACACACTCACACACAGACACACACTCACACACACACACACACACACACACACACACACATGCACACACAGACACACACTCACACACACACACACACATGCACACACAGACACACACACACTCACACACACACACACACACACACACTCACACACATGCATGCACACTCGCACACATACACACGCACTCTCACAGACACACACTCAGAACTCAGAGAACAAGAGATGATATTCCAGAAGTAACACTCAATGTATCAACAGATAACTTACAGACTGCACTTTACACAAATAAAGGTTGTTCATTAGATATGGAACTACAAATCCCAGCAGCACTTCCTCTGCATGAAGCCTCATTATATCAGACTGTTGAACGCAGGTCTGCGTTCTGCACCTCAGAGGAGATGTTTACTCGTTTCTTTTCTTGAAGCCTCCGCGGTATTTTAAAATAAAGACGTTATCTAACCCAACAGCTCAAACACGGGGAATGAAGGACTAGCTAGCGAGCTAACGACAACGGTAGCCTAGCTGCTAAGTTATTGTACACGCAACGCGACTATGCAGTGACATACGAGAAGGTACAGCGCTGCAGAAGCTGCTGGACCTTCAGTCTGCGGCGCTCCACTTCACTCAACTGTTTTGTTCAATACTCAAACATCTCCGCGACTTATTGAGTGGCGTAATAATCACGACACAACGAATCGATAATGAAATTCGTTGCCAACTTTTTTAATAATCGATTTTTATCGATTTTATGGATTTGTTGTTGCAGCCCTAGATAAATGTACAGAAAAATATATATATTCTGTTTGCATTCCTCTAATTTATGTGTTCTTATGTTCCATAATGTTGTAAAGGTATTTTATCAGCTAAATGCCCACGAGCCTCTTTGTTTACCTTTTTACGTCTCTGTTCTTCCATTGGGAACTGCGTGTTAAACCTCACGTTGCAATGCATTGTGGGTAATTCTCTTAGGCAAAGTCAGCATCTAATGTTGACTTACAGAAAGGGTTCATAAAGGGCTCAAAATGTCCGCCACAAAGCCCTCAGGCACTCCACCATGTAACACTGGGACACCCCTAAACCCTCAAGGACTTCGCGGGAGCCTCAAAGTCCGTGAGTCCGTAAGGGTGGAGATTGGGATTGGGCCGTACTGTTCAGTAGTAAGGGTCCCTGTGAGGGACAAACCACTCCTTCTTTGGTCCATGTTCAGTAGTAAGGGTCCCTGTGAGGGACAAACCACTCCTTCTTTGGTCCATGTTCAGTAGTAAGGGTCCCTGTGAGGGACAAGCCACTCCTTCTTTGGTCCATGTTCAGTAGTAAGGGTCCCTGTGAGGGACAAACCACTCCTTCTTTGGTCCATGTTCAGTCTGTTTCTTACCTTAAAGATGTTAAAGACCAGCAATTGATTCACTTTCTACAAAAGCAAAAAGTGCTTTTCATGTTTTCAGTTCAGTGTTTCTTCCTCGTTGGTAAAAGTCTGTGTAGTCTTGAACAAGTGACCTGACGTCTGGTTGAAGAGGTGGAGGTGTGGAGGACAGCTGACAGGTATCAGCAGCAGCTTTGAGCATTAATGTTCAGTCCTCTGAGCTGCAGAGCTGCTGGTGACGCTCGTGAAGCTTTGAGAGGCGACTCGCTCGCGCGGTGCTCGTTGAGGACAGAAACTACAGAACAATACCAGCTTTCACGTCTGGCTCAAGTTGGCAATGCTACAGAAGCACGAGGGCGGACCTAAATTATCGCCTTCAAAGTAAAAGCCCCGAAAAAAAAAATTAAATAAAAAAAATGCAATTAACGCATGATCAAATAATTAATGCCGTTAATTGAATGAAAAGTTAACGCGATATTAACGCGCTAACTTGCCCAAGCCTAATTAAAAATATGAATACAATAGAGCAGCTCAAATCCTCATTCAATTGGCATCTTGCACATTGACTACTGGTTAATTTTCATATTTCACACCAGCATGATTCACAGTAGACACACATAGGTAAAGTATTTGATTCCACCAATGTAAAGCACCTTTTGAGGAGATGCACCTCATGGTGCATTACCTCTGCACCCTCCGTGTGCTTTTCATTTGCCAATGAGAACACAATTCATCAATACAAATAGCACAGCGACTGCAGTGTCTGCATGGTCTTCCCTTTACTTGTAAATGAAGTCCATTCATTTCTTCTTCTGGACACAAATCTCTGTGGCTTTGTTCTAAAAGTCCTGCTGATCTTCTTTTTGTTTGAAAAGTGTTGAAGAAGAGTAACGGCAGAACGTCCTCTTCCTGGAGGCAGAGGTACTGTTTGCTTTTTCGCTGCAGTTTTATGTCAATCAGCTCTACACATACGTGACACTCCTGATCCTATGGAAAAAAAGGAAATATACTAAAAGTGTCTACAAATATTCCTGTGGTGACCAATAATGAGAGCACAGAAGGCATGCGCTCTCCCCAGGTTGTGAGGAGTTGCACAATCTACACTGCAAATCTAAGTAAGATGAAATATCTTAAATCAAGGCATTATACGCTTGTTTTTTGATTGACAAAATATTTCTTCTTATCAGGCAGTTTTTATTTTAGAGCATTTCACTTGTTTCAAGAAGTCTTGGCAAGTCAAATTTTCCTGTTCTGTTGGCAGATAATTTGTCTTATTTCAAGTAATATTTCCCTCATTTTATTACTTTTTTTTCTTGTTTTTGGAAGCTGAATTTTTGCAATCTAAGAGAAGCACAGATTAAACAGGACATGCGCACATTCAGCAATTTGTATTATAAAGATGCTCAAAAAGGATTGGAATCATACAGAAATTACATTCATAGCACAGATCGTAAGAGAAATATTCATTTACCGTCCGTTAACTTCCCAAGTGGAACAGCTTTGCAGTCCAAACTCTGTGATGTGGTTCTCTCCTCCCTTGTCTGTTCCTCTTCTTACGCTCCTGTACCGATCAACCCCTGAAAAGCCAATCCCCCCCTCCGCTGTGTGGGGTGTGGTGCAATGAGTCATCCACATAAGAATGAAATGTCAAAAGATCAAATGCCTGCAACAATAACTCAAAATGTATAAACACAATGCAAATATTGGGATCAAGTGAAGAAGAACATGGTTAAAAGAATGTCCCACCTTCACTCCAAAATAATAATTTTGGACATGTTGTTTTTTTGTCATATAACTACATATTCAGGCTGTTTGAGTGAAGTAAGCAGTTGTGGGACAGACAACAATGGAAGAAGTGCCTCTCCAATGACTCATCACTTTGACCTTTGACGGGTTGGAGGGGTCCGTGTGCCAGTGACCCTGGGAGCTACGTGGTCATATGTGACCCTGAGAGCTACGTGGTCATATGTGACCCTGGGAGCTACGTGGTCATATGTGACCCTGAGAGCTACGTGGTCATATGTGACCCTGGGAGCTACGTGGTCATATGTGACCCTGAGAGCTACGTGGTCATATGTGACCCTGGGAGCTACGTGGTCATATGTGACCCTGAGAGCTACGTGGTCATATGTGACCCTGGGAGCTACGTGGTCATATGTGACCCTGAGAGCTACGTGGTCATATGTGACCCTGGGAGCTATGTGGTCATATGTGACCCTGGGAGCTACGTGGTCATATGTGACCCTGGGAGCTATGTGGTCAGGGATATAGCTCCTGGTCAGGTCTTCATGATAAAGTGGTCCCAGGCGAGGGGCGAGTCCAACAGCGACCTAATAAGGGCACCAACTGGGGACCCTATAGCTCTCTGAGGACTTCAACACTCACATGGGCAAAGATGGAGAATGTTGGAGGGATGTGATTGGGAGGAACAGTCTGCCTAATTTGAAGCTTTGCGACAGACTTCCATCCTAGTCATGGATTGTTTATAACAAACACCGGGAGAGTTGGAAAACATTGCAGGGAGAGGCATGTTGGGAGTGGCCTGCTCATGCTGCCCCTACGACCTGGGCCCAGAAGATAATGGATGGATGGGAAAAGGCACTCAGTAGAAATAAGGTCACCTGTAATGCAGTTGTCTGCAGCGGGTCCATGCAGGCTCGCGTCTCAGCTGCGTCAATTCTTCTAACATCAAGCGGGTGAACACTTGCTCTGGGCCAAAGTGAAGGGAAGTCTGTGTTAACACAGACTTCCCTTCACTTTGGCCCAGCAGCTAAGGAACCAGACGCAGGAGCAGCTGTAAGGGGGTGAGTAGTCGTCCCGTTACCATTCAGTAGCTAGTTCTCTGTCTTCTAAAGGTAGGGTCCTGCTCTATCTAAATCAAATAAGGAATCAAAAACAGTAAATATTCTCAATGAAAGAGAAAGATGAATAATTGAACGGTGGACCACCAGAGTAACGGTGTGCAGCCAACATTGACTCACAGTAGCATCACATCAAATTCTAACCAACAAACAGTTTGTAATAAAGGTTGCAAATATCAGAAGGTGTAAACTGAAGTTGCTTGAATAAAATATTACATTAATATAGTTATAGGATGTGATCCAGGAGAAAATAACTAAATAATGTCAGCAAACAAAAGGAGGTTGCAACTCGAGGGATGATCTACTCCCAACACTATCACAGGGAAGAGAAGGAGAGGTCTCACCTTCCTCAGGACAGTGGAACAGGAATGGTTTCCATCACCATCTGTCAACATACAAGCACACAGCAGGGTCCATTTGATATCAGCAGGACAGAGGTCATTTTGGACAGCATCAAACTGCCAACGTTGATTTATTAAGCCAGTACTGAAGTTGGGATGAATATAATATGTAGGTGAGCTGTCCTCCTGGCCAGATGTAAAAACCTCAATTTGCCCTTAAAAAATAAGAAGTTGACACTTGGGTGTAGGAGCAGATGGAACTGAAGATTGTGAAACCCTTTTGATGAGCGACACAGTCGTGCACAAAGGCAATCAAATTTCACTTTTTTTTACTATATTCAGGGATATTTATTTTTAAAATAAGGTTGGATTGCAGACTCTGTTGTCAGCGTCATCAATGTTCTCCTTCAGGTAGACATTGTCCTTTCAGAGTGTTGTCACATATTCTGTCAGGTTGTCAATGTTCATTCCTTCAAGCTCAGAGACTAGTTCAAACAATGAAAGACAGATCTCTGAACCTAACCATTTTGGATGGATGGGATTTGAGTCAAGACTTCAATCCCAGGCATCCCAGATTGTTTGTTGGGGAACCGCAGCCTGATCCATAGCGTGGAGGAACTTTCTGCAAGGAGAGAATCCTCGACAGAAAATACCCGACTGCAGGAGAAATGTCTAACTTGTATAGTTGGAACTAGGTATCAACTGATGAAAGCAGTTATATAGGCCCATGTAAAGAGGTCGACTGCTACGATGCTCTAGCCATCGCTGCCCTCTTGACTCTCAAACAGAGGTTGACAACAAAGGACTTTTCTGGCCCCTTTTTGGGGCAGATGTTATTGGTAATGGAAAGATTAGCAACAAGCTACGCTCATCCACGCATACAGTGTTTTCAAAATGAACTTCTGTCTTCATAATAAACAACTTGGTTAGGTTTAGGCAACACAACGACTTAGTTAGGTGTAGTAATACATTCTCGTTCCAGTTAAACTTTCCACAGAAATGAGAAATAAATCAACATTGACATCTTGTTTCACACAGTGAACGATTGGTTTCCTTTTGCAGTCCGGTTCAGGATTTGGTGATTACAACTGATTTGATTTCCGGGGATATCTACAAATGACTAAATAAACTTAATATTTCTTTTACTTGTATTTTCATGTACAAGATACTTTTAGATGAAGGAAATATTCCTGATCATTTTAAGACCTTCAAAGTCAATTCACAGTCTCAACCTCGTCAATCTTCACAACCTTATCATCCTAAGTTACTGACTAGCAGAGGTCAATTCTCTATTAGATTTAGGGAAACTAAATTATGGAATGACTTTTCCCACCTGACAAAGAAATGTCCCCCTACCAAAAATGTTTCAAAAATTGCCTAAAATAAAGTCTAAGTGCTGTTTTGTAAGAGGTTTTTTTTATGTATTAGTGTTTATGTCTTTTTCTTTTGTTGTCTGTCTTATGCATATTTCATTTCATGTTTGTAATTTTGTAAAATGTTAAATATTATATAGGTGTAGGCTTCAAATAAGCCCATGGCTTTTTGTCTCTTCCTGCACTGTGATATTAATATATCTCTGTCTTGTTTGTTTATTTTTTAATTGTATTGTTTGAATTGTGCCAAATAAAAAAAAATATATAGCATATATTTTTCAGTTAATTAAAGTATAGTTACAAACAATGTATGATAATAGCAACACCTGCACCATGTTTGTAAAATCACATGATAAAATGTCTTTTATCAAACTGCTGCCTTTGAGGTCGTGGATACAAGCGTCCGAAATGAGCTTCCTCCGTAGGGTGGCCGGGCTCAGCCTTAGAGATAGGGTAAGGAGCTCGGACATCAGGAGGGAGCTTGGAGTCGAGCCGCTGCTCCTTCGTATCGAAAGGAGTCAGCTGAGGTGGTTCATCTCATCCGGATGCCTCCTGGACGCCTCCCATTAGAGGTTTTCCAGGCACGTCCAACTGGGAAGAGGCCCCGGGGAAGACCCAGGACACGCTGGAGGGATTATATCTCCCGGCTGGCCTGGGAACGTCTCGGGGTCCCCCAGAACGAGCTGGAAAATGGATGCCTTTGATACCGTGAACCACCAGGTCCTCATCTCCTCCCTCCAGGATCTCGGTGTCTCAGGCACTGCGCTCTCCCCCTTCTCATCATACCTCCACCATCGCACTTACCGGGTAAGCTGGAAAGGATCCGTGTCTGAACCTCGTCATCTCACTACTGGGGTCCATCAGGACTTCGTCCTCAGTCCTCTTCTCTTCTCTCTGTACACCAACTCCCTCGGCTCTGTCTTTCGCTCGCATGGCTTCTCCTACCATCGCTATGCTGATGACACCCAACTGATCCTCTCGTTTCACCAATCAGAAACACAGATACCTGAGTGAATCTCTGCTGTCTGACTGACATCTCTCAGTGGATGTCCACACACCACCTGAAGATCAACCCTGACAAGACTGAACTGCTTTTCCTTCCAGGAAAAGGCTCGCCCACCCAAGACCTCACGAGCACCTTCAACAACGCAGTGCTGGCCCCGACCCGACTGCCAGGAACCTCAGTGTGACACTCAACAGTCAACTCTCCCTGACTGCCAACATCACCGCAACAACACGCTCCTGTAGGTCCATGCTACACAACATCAGGAGAATACGTCCTCTTCTCCTGGAGGTCCATGCTACACAACATCAGGAGAATACGTCCTCTTCTCCTGTAGGTTCATGCTACACAACATCAGTAGAATACGTCCTCTTCTCCTGTAGGTCCATGCTACACAACATCAGGAAAATACGTCCTCTTCTCCTGTAGGTCCATGCTACACAACATCAGAATACGTCCTCTTCTCCTGTAGGTCCATGCTACACAACATCAGGAGAATATGTCCTCTTCTCCTGTAGGTTCATGCTACACAACATCAGGAGAATACGTCCTCTTCTCCTGTAGGTTCATGCTACACAACATCAGGAAAATACGTCCACTTCTCCTGTAGGTCCATGCTACACAAGATCAGAATACGTCATCTTCTCCTGTAGGTTCATGCTACTCAACATCAGAATACGTCCTCTTCTCCTGTAGGTCCATGCTACACAACATCAGGAGAATACGTCCTCTTCTCCTGTAGGTTCATGCTACACAACATCAGGAGAATACGTCCTCTTCTCCTGTAGGTTCATGCTACACAACATCAGGAGAATACGTCCTCTGCTCACACAGAAGGCAGCACAGGTTCTGGTCCAGGCTCTGATCATCTTCTTGACTACTGCAACTTCCTCCTGCAGGTCTACCTGCCAATGCAACTCGACCTCTACAGCTCATCCAGAACGCAGCAGCTCGACTGATCTTCAACCTCCAGAAGTTCACTCACACTACCCCGCTCCTCAGCGCCCTCCACTGGCTACCGGTGGGCGCAGCATCCGCTTCAAGACATTGGTACTTGCGTACCGTGCTACGAACAGATCGGGTCCGACCTACATCCAGGACACGGTGAAACCGTACACACCAGCTCGTTCGCTCCGCTCAGCTTCAGCCAATCAGCTTGTCGCTCCGTCGCTGCGAACTCAACACTCAACAAAATCACGACTGTTTGCAGTGCTGGCTCCTCGATGGTGGAATGAGCTCCACATTGACATCAGGACAGCAGGAAGTGTCTACATCTTCCACTGGAAACTGAAAACTCATCTCTTTCGACTCCACCTTGAATAAAGACAATGACAGCAGCACTTAGATGGCTCTTACTGATAGCACTTTGTAGTTTGACTTTATTTAAGAAATTGTACACTCTTGATTCTTGTTGTTCCTACTTCGTACTTACGGTTGAATGCACTTATTGTAAGTCTCTCTGGATAAAAGCGTTGGCTAAATGACCTTTAATGTAAAATGGTAGTCCTAAAAGAAAGGTGTGCCACTTTCTTCTGTTTAAAAAGAAAAAAAAGGCATTCGTTACTGATAAACTTCTGTAGCCTTTTTTTTTTGTACATATGGCATTAACATAGAACATGTCATAGTGTTTCCACAGAACCCTCTTTCATCAGACTTGCCTTATAACTTTTGAGTTGATACTATCATGGCTGTCTGGAGCTGCTCCTGCCTCCACAAAAATATACCTATTTTATGATTAAAAAAATAAAATATAACGGGTGTTGGAGGAGAGATTATACCGAGTTAGCGTTCAGTCTCTCCTTTGAAGAGCAGTGCTCATACTCACCGCTGTCATGTTGTTCTAATGGCGCCTCGAGAGGCTTGATCTGATGAGCACGAGAGACAAGAACGCACACCCTAGGGCCAAATGCGAGCTGATTGGATAAATTGTACGTCACTCATTTATATCTTTAATCAGTGACTGGCTAAACTGCTTTTCAGAGACATCTTTCTTGGGTCAAGTAGACCTGGCCCCAGCATGTGCACAGCGCAGTAGAGACGTGCACAGTGGCAGCTGAGAGGTGCACGGGTGGAGAGGATACACAGGGAAAGCATAACACAAATATTGACAATTTTTATAAATTATTAATATTATTAATTTTCCATAATTAATAAAATTATACATGTATATAGATTTTTCTTTTTTGGTGGCTTAAGGTGGGGCCAGGCCGCCACTGCTGCAGACACAAAAGTGGCTTTAATTACAGGCTACTGTAGCAACGGCTTTCAGCACATTATTATCCCTGAAGTGAAGAAATAATAGCACATGAACAGCAGATGAACAACCTGTTACATCTTCTCCCATCCTTTCATTTAGTTCTTCAAAATGACTTTTCATTTATGAGAATACATTTTTATAAGGTGATGAAGGTAATGTTATGATTATGATGTGCTTGTGCTAAGTTAAATGCAGCATCACCCAACTGAGGTTCTATGCATTACATGTATTTGTTTTGTCTCACTCTTTATTTATGCCTAAATTTGTCTAATTCTGTTTGGACCCCATCATAAGGGCAGTTGAAAGGCCTTTGCTCAAAGTCTGACTTTGATTTATCGCCATCAGCGTAATTAGCTTGGGTCGAAGTATTTTCAACCCCAGGTTGACTTTCAGCTCAGTTACTCAGAGTGATACTGAGACGCTTGATAAATGCGTCATATCTATATATTATCCATCCAAGTTAATAGCCTTCTGTTAGGTGGCTGAGGGAGCGACTGCATTGCTCAGAGTTGAATTGTAGCTTGAAAGGCAAAAGTCTGAATTATACTTCTGCAACTACAACTGTGTCTGGCCATGCAGTCGGGTTGATGGACTCGTTTTGGTTTATAGTTCCCACCTTTTCCACACTCCAGACCAGCAGGTGGAGCAACGACCGTTTAGAGTGGACCTGCACACTGACGTTCACCGATATCTCCCTCCAGGAATTCACCTCCATCTGCGTGTCCTGATACTCCGTCAGACGGGTTTTATAAATGCTCATATTTGTGGACCTCTTCAGCCAAACGTTCTTCAACAGGATCCATTGTTCCTGTTTCTGCTGTGGCTTTTAAAAACAGAGGTATTATGCTGTGAAACCGGACATGAGAGACTCAGAAAGGACGTGGTTAGCGGACCAATCACAGCCTTGTAGGCTTGCGTTGCTTTGAACGATAGTCAGACATTTTGGGTGACGCACGCAAGCACGCAAAATGGCCGATTTGACAACGCAAGGTTGGCCATGCGTGTCTTGCGTGTCTTGCGTGTCTTGCGTGTCTTGTGTGCTTGCGTCTCTGCGTAAAACCCGAGTATAAATCAGCCTAAAGTGGGGAGATCCAGCTTGATTATTCTGTTTGAATAGCAGAAAGACCGCCTCTCTTCTCCCCTCACCCCTCATCCTGCCTGGGCAGCTCTGAAGCAGAAGCATGTCTGCAACCCAGAGACGACTGGTAAATCACTCAGGGAGCCTCTCACACTCTTTACACTGACCACACGCTGAACACAAGCTATAAATGGACAGATATGTTGAGCTGTAAACATCTACTCCAGCTCAACAGTTGCAAACATAAACATAATCTTCCCATTAATTCAACCTCTGTGTGTTTATATGAGCTCAGTCACAGGGAACTGGTTCTGAATAAAGGACATGCTGAGAAATCTTCCTGAGGCTGACGCTGACCCATCATGCTGACTCAATGTTGAAAGCCAACTCACGCACATGCAGGAATGCAGCCAATTAATACTTCATCCAGAATGTTAGAGGGCCAGTACCACCCATATTGCAATGCTATAGCCATGAAGATAGCTCTGGATAGACTCAGCCCCTTGAGGCACATTTGCAATTTCAGATTTTGAGCTGTATGAAATACATTGAATTGAAATATTCCAATTTTGAGATGTCTGATTTAGAACTAAAAGATCAGCTTTACAGTGAAGTCTGCAGATGACTCAACACAATGAATTTGGGAGGGGCGGGGGGAGGGAGCGGGCCGGGGGGTCGGAGGAGGAGGAGGAGGGTGCGGGGGCAACGAGGACGAGAAATACGCACCGCCGAACAGCTGTGTGGCGGGAGGGCGTGACTTAAGACCGACATGAGTGACAGACGAGAGCCTGACACCTCAGCCTCTCTGCTCCTGAGTTCCTCCGTGTCTGTTTGGGGTAAACAGGATGTCTGTGCAGCGAATAGGTTTACAGATGCGCTCCTTAGCGCCATCTATCGTCGGGGAGTTTGAAAAGGAACGAACGCGCCCCAGACTTCTTTTTTGGCGTGAGATATTGGTTGTGTGGCGTGTGAGCGTGTGAAAACATGAAAAGTGTGTGTCACACGGCGAAAGCGTGAGAGTTGGTGGCTCTGTTTTTGTTTTCTTGCTTTCCCGCTGAATTTAAGCATATTTGAATTTTTAAACTCTGCGGAGGAAAAGAAAAGAAAAGGCACGGTGTGAGGCCGGTAACGGGGCCGGTCTGAAGACCGCTTGCTCGAAGGTCCCGGTAACGGCCCGCGGCCCAACGGGGTCATGGACGGTAACAGCTCCAGCCGCACCGGGTCTGGTTTAGTCGGGTTGTCATCTGCAGCTGACACTGACGTGAAACATACTCAAACGCCCCTCTTCCCTCCTGTTCTCCCATCCTGTCCTATTGGCATCCTTTATGTTTGTAAATGCCTCCCCAGCTCCCATCCTCACTGATGTCACTGGCGCAATGTGTATCAAATGAAGTATGAGGTAAAGTAACAACAAATAACGTGTACGTTAAAGTGACGTGTGTTTAAATTAAAGTGTGTGTTAAAGTGTCTTGTGTGTTTAAATAAATAAGTAGGGCAGTGACTGGTAAGAGGAAGAAATAGTCCTGGGGGTGACAGGGTCAGCTGATGGAGCGTAAGGGTCTTGGTCCCGATGGAGCGTGAAGTCTTGGTCCCGATGGAGCAGTTCTTGGTCCTGATGGAGCAGGTCTTGGTCCTGATGGAGCGTGAAGTCTTGGTCCCGATGGAGCAGTTCTTGGTCCTGATGGAGCAGGTCTTGGTCCTGATGGAGCAGGTTTTGGTCCTGATGGAGCGTGAGGTCTTGGTCCCGATGGAGCGTGAAGTCTTGGTCCTGATGGAGCAGGTCTTGGTCCTGATGGAGCAGGTTTTGGTCCTGATGGAGCAGGTCTTGGTCCTGATGGAGCAGGTCTTGGTCCTGATGGAGCAGGAAGTCCTGGTCCTGATGCAGCAGGAGGTCTTGGTCCTGATGGAGCAGGAAGTCCTGGTCCTGATGCAGCAGGAGGTCTTGGTCCTGATGGAGCAGGAAGTCCTGGTCCTGATGCAGCAGGAGGTCTTGGTCCTGATGGAGGTGTCTCTGTGAGAGTCATGTAACACCATCTAACCACTGATACGTTCCAAAAATAACCCGCAATAGACGAAATCCGCGAAGTAATCAGCTTTATTTTTTACCATTATTATACATGTTTTAAGGCTGTAAAACCCCTAACCACACGCTTTTATAGAGCGTATTCACACACGTGACCACGACAAGCTTTGGCGGCCATGTTGGGGTCCATGCACGGCATTGTTTTGCTGTGTTTTATGCCGCTCTTCTTAAGAAATGACCATTATATCCTGAAGGAGACACAGTTTCAGTTCAAAACGGCGTCTTGTGATTATTGTACTGTGTCTTATTGTTGGATGTGGGACTAATATTTCAGAATATGATCAGCTCAACAAGACAGGCTTGTACTTCAACTTGTCCAGCTTCTCACATGATGCATCTAACTTACTTCAGCTTCACTCGTGTATGAGCCTTAGGACTGTTCTCATGTGTTTCTGTTCATACATCGGGTTGTGGGCACGTTTTCATTCACACACTCTCATCAATAATCTCCTTTTGCTTTTTCACCAAGCAAAAATCAATGTCTTTCACTTGCGCAAAAGTAACTGGATGGAAACTTGGGAGGAAGCCATGAACATGGCAACTCCGTGGGGCGATGTCTGCCTTTACTCTGTGATTCATTTCAAGGTAAAATAAAACACTGGCTACATGGGAACAGATCTCAGCACGGCAGCCAAACAGTCACTGCTGGTCCTGAATGAGCTGGAAGCGGCTTCATCCAGACACTTGTCCTGGAGCCGGAGGCAGCTGTGAGACTACGGAGAATAGTATGAACCCAGACACGGAGAATAGAATGAACCCAGACTACGGAGAACAGTATGAACCCAGACACGGAGAATAGTATGAACCCAGACACGGAGAATAGTATGAACCCAGACACGGAGAATAGTATGAACCCAGACACGGAGAATAGTATGAACCCAGACACGGAGAACAGTATGAACCCAGACACGGAGAATAGTATGAACCCAGACACGGGGCGCTTAAGCATATACAATAAGCATAATGCAGAAATAGTTGGTAATGTCCCATGGTCGATAGCGGAAATGAAAACTGTTTTACGTGATGATGATGACTAGGCATAATGTGGCTCAAGCCGTGCTTGAGCCCCGTTACCATCTTGGGGTCCGCCGCAACTGGTTGCAAAAAAGCGAAAAACAAGTTAACCACATATCGTTTTGAGCGAGTAAAATCAGGGAAACAAGCGTTATGCTTTTGGTGTGAATTCGGCATAGGTCTGCAGACTTTTGTACACGTTGAAACTTTCCTGTGTGTAAAAACTTGTCTCCAGTATGCAAAATCCATAGCAAAATCCATCGACTCCCAGTAGCAGTAGGCTAACTAGGTGGACGCCAAGATGGCGCGATTGAGATGATGACGTCACGCGAATACGCTCTATACACTTTTCTCAGACCGGCATTAACATTTTCTCACATTTCTCTCTCATTTAAACACTCTCAAAGTTCAAACTTTTGCGGATTTAAAGAAATAAGCCCAATGTTTAACAAATGTCATTTTAATGATCAATCTACGCGCTCCTCTGACCTATTTGTCCATCGCGCCGCTCGGCTGTCTTTATAGCTGAACGTATTCTGTACTGTACAGGAGACACTGCACGGAGGAGATTGACAAGGTGTACAGTACAGTCCCTTACCAATCAGGACACAATGCACGTTCATACTGTAGCTGTAAAAAAATTAAAATAAAAAAAAAAACGTGAAAGGTGAACCGCGCCGACTGTACCTGAGAAAACCAAATGCGGCCGTACAGTTTTTTTCACCTACTTCCTTCAACTTTTCAGACTGCGACGGCTTTCGTGGTGGGGGATGTTTCTTCGAATGCGTCGCACATTTTAAGCAGAAGTCTATGCAAATTTGAATACCCAGCATGCCCCAATCCGAGCATGTTAAGGCATAAGGGTTCTAACTTTTCCATTTTGAACCGAACGAGTTTTTTTCGGCTAGAATCCTGGCTTTATTGTGGAGATTGTGATTCTTTAGGTCTTCATCTTTCCAGCGAGGGTCTTACAGCTTTGTAGGTCGTTGAGACCTTGAACTCTGAAGTTGGAAAAACTCAGGGGCGGATCGAAAAGGCATTGGTGGGAAATCTTGCTCAGGTCATGCTGGATGATCATAGTTATGATCAAAATATGGTATAACATTTATTTATTTTTGAAAAATACATTTTTTTCACAGATAAATTCTGAACAATATGATATAAAAGAACAAAATATTCTAACTCATTTTGTGGGTTGTATATTTGTACCTGCTCATACGACTACTTGACCAGCGCTCACTAAGACCTCCAGAAAGGCCGCCAGCTCTGTGGAGAGAGAGGTCACGGCTGCTGCTGCATTCTGCCTTCAGCGGACCAGCTGACCTCCATCCACGATGAACGTCTGCTGGTTTCATGATCTTTGTTCCAAGAACACTGTCTGAGTTGTTTTAATCTGTCGTTAGTCGCAGATGACTGAAGAACATTTCAGTGCAAATGATTCTTATCTGGTTTCAACTTGTTTTGCACTTGAGTGCTGCTTCATTTTCTGTGGAGCACAATGTTTTTCAGTATTTACCTCGTGATGAGGTCATCACAAGAAAAGTTCCTCTTGTATTTATAAATCCTTTTGAATTTCTTTTTGTTTAATTTACTTTGAATTTGTGTTGGAGCCGCTGCTCCAGACAGTGACTTTAGAGACGTGTTGTCTTAGAGTCAGTGAGTGAGTATTCGCAGGTAAAGTTAGCTCATTTCAGTCTTTTTTAATCTTCTGAGTTGTTGACTTTTAGTTTGTGATGAAAGCTGTTGAGTGTTTAAAAATTGCTGAAGATTCTGAATTGTTATGTATGTTGTAATACCTCGTGTCCTGAAGATGCAATTTGTGGTTTTTAATTTAAAACAACTAATTGAGTGTACAAGATAATAATTCCCTCTGTAGCGCCACCAGCTGGTCGTTTTGGTTTGTCATTAAACTTGTTGTTGTGTTGCATACATATTCTGTACTATCTCAGGTTGAAACTGCATCTTCTCAGTGAACACATGTGAGACGTTGAGAATGTTCCTCCATTGGGTCGCAGCTTGTCATGAAGAGTGATGAAGGTCAGCAGCAGACCAGAGGACCACTGCAAAACCATCCCAGGTTTGTTTCCCATCACATCCTCTGCAGGGCAGGAGGTGCCGCTTGCTACCTTCATGTGCTGTTAACCCAGAATTCATCTCCTAAATTACTATTTAAATGAAAGGGATCGTGAGGGACTGCACTCCTGCCCAGAAGGAACCATCAGACGTGAGAAGGCATGATGTGGAGCATGCAGGAGGCCCTGCTGGGGAGCTGCAGCTGGGGAGTCCCCCCTGCCTCCACTCTCATTTGTCGCATTTTTATTCATCGGGTGATAAAGTGGTTGGGAGAAATATGGCTGAAACGCAACGGCTCCTTTGGGGCGAGTGTGCGGTCGTCAGCAGCTGGCGGGGAGATGATCACATGCTGCACACGTAAACAACCAACCAGGTCCTTGACAGCTGAAAGAAATGAGACCACAGCAAGCAGGACCTGCTTTTGCTCAACACTGGCATGGCAATGTGGTTTAATTCTGTAGCAACACACAGCCATTGACTGTTGGGTCAGACCGCTCGTATTGCTCGGTATACATTTAGAACACAGTGTTACTCATGGCACACAAACAGGCAGCACAGACAGAGAACAGAAGACTGTTAAAGGAGAGGAGCGAGGACGAGGATCTGTGATTCACGTTCTCCTCCTCTATGACACAAACCATGCTGAGTGCTGCCTCGTCTGCACAGTGCAGGAGCCCTGACCTGCTTCATCACAAGCTACTGTGGCAACAAGAGGACAACACAGAGAAGCTCCTGCATTATTAAGGCTTCATCGTCAGGCTTTCTACACCTTGGGTCTCGGCCGTCCTTCTTATGAGTAATATAATAACGTTGTAATCACCAAGTGAATGTCTGAGATCTGGGAACACAGAGGCCACTGCGTAGAGGTCAAACAGGTCATGAAACAGAGTCTCCTGAAGACGAGTCACGTCTTCTCCTGGATCCACTTCATCAGAGAGTGTAGTGAGGACGGGGAACCTGAACACACACCGCATCTTTTACTAAACCGAAACATTACTGAGTCTGTAGAAGTGGAGGTCTGGTAGGACCCGATCAACATGCAGAAACAAATGTATGTCAGCAGCATGTATGTTAACATGCATGTTAACATGTATGTTAACATACATACATGTATGTATGTTAACATACATACATGTATGTATGTTAACATACATACATGTATGTATGTTAACATACATGTATGTATGTTAACATACATGTATGTTAACATACATACATACATGTATGTATGTATGTTAACATACATGTATGTTAACATACATGTATGTTAACATACATACATGTTAACATACATGTTAACATACATGTATGTTAACATACATACATGTTAACATACATGTTAACATGTATGTATGTTAACATACATTCATGTATGTTAACATACATACATGTTAACATGTATGTATGTTAACATACATGTATATTAACATACATACATGTTAACATGTATGTATGTTAATATACATTCATGTATGTTAACATACATACATGTTAACATGTATGTATGTTAACATACATGTATGTTAACATACATACATGTTAACATGTATGTATGTTAATATACATTCATGTATGTTAACATACATACAGATGAGTTGTACGCATCAGGACACACTCATTCATCTCCATATCACTCAGCTATGAATACTTCTTCTGTGAAGACATATTTTATACTCTTACAACCTTCACTACTGTCATTCATTATCTGTTTGTACAGCAGTCGTTGACAAATACATATTCTACATTATCGTCAATAGAAAATAAAATGAACCTAATGATGTAATGTAAAGTGTTCATTTGTACACACATGACGTCACAGGGTCAGCTGGGAAACACAGGACGAGTGGGATGCCCGCAGCAGTACTGACTGCAGTCAACACATGCTAACAGGTCCACCTCCTGTTAGCATGTGTGTACAAAATGTCAAGGATTAAACCGCAGAGGAAGACTTCTGACCTAAATCCTCCCATGGAGGACACAGATGTGCTCACATCGCCTGGAGGTTCAGGTTCTGTCCGAAGCTTTTGGCTGTGTGGTTTTCTTCCCTCTCTCATCATGCACATGTGGTTTAGTTTCACCCTGGATACATCAAGTGTGTACGCAGAGACAAACAGACTGTCCTAATAAAGCGAAATAATGAAGAGAACACGTGGGCTGCTCATACATGGGTGTGTGTGTCTGTAATGGTAGAAGTGAAAATAGCGTCTATTTTACTGAATATTAAGCAACGTGTCTACAACAAGCATCCACCCAGTTCAGATACAGACGTAGTGACGCCACTATGTTCCCACCGCGGGGACAAAGTTAGTGAGGACAACGTTATTCATGTTATCATATTAACAGCCAAAGCTGAGAATATAAGACCCAAGAAGTACAAAACCAGAATTATCCTTTAACTAGCATTGCTTCTTATACACACAAAACCAACAGTGACATCCTCTGCATAAGTATGAAGATGTAACATACTGTACATCACGGCCATGCATTGCATTTGGGGAATTGTTTTTCTCCCATTTTTATATACTAGTTGCATTTGTCAAGAGCTGTCAGCACTCTGTGGACTCAGGAGTCCAGGTAGTTTGGTTCAAACGGATAGCACAGTGAAAACAATCACCCTTCTATCTCTGCTACACCAGGCTGAGACAGGCGAACACATTTTGGATCAAGTTGCAAGTTGATTTCTTGCATTGCTGCAGAAGTAAACAGTCTGGCAACAGTCTTGCTTCTCTCAGCTGTGACAGTGTAGGGCCTTATTGTTCCTTCAATTCTATAAAAAACAATCCAAGTGAAGGCCAAGCAGAGACCATGACCTGTGTATCAATAGTCCACTGACGATTGAGAACAAACTCAAGTTTTGGAAGATTCTTGTTAGAAATACTCCAGAAAAGCCGGGCTCGGCCTCTGTCCCTCCCCACACAGGAGAAACTACTCGTAGTGCAGTTACAGGATCCAGGGGAAAGATCCCTATGTTTCTTCGTTATCAGGGTGACTGTATCCCTCAGTGAGAGCAGCCAATCACTGGAAAGGCCCAGAGCCAAAACTCTTATCCCACTGATAACACTGCTGCTCTATCTGGTCCAGCAGCTTGTCCACCGAGTCCTCTTTGTTCTCTAGTTTCAGATACCGTCTGCTGCTGCCCAGGTCCAGCCCAGGCCAGCTCCGGCAAGTTTGCTTTTCTGCAGCCTCCACAACCTGCCATGGGATGTTCACGCACACCTGTAAACCAGTCTCTCTTGTGACTACCGGCTGGTTCATTTCTCCCTCCTCCCTCAGTGCATGGGTTCCATCCCGCACACCAGGAGCAGCTGAATAGGGGTTAGTCCGGCAGCTCATACTGTGGCAGCGCCTCGGCTGGACATCTGGCACATCTGCCTCGTCCAGTGTGGACATGGAGCTGGCAGACACCAGGCAGTTGTTGAGCTTGGCGAGGGGGGGGAGGAAGATGGCACCAGGCTGTGTGTCAAAGTCTGACTGACTGGAATTACATGAGTTGGAGAAGGAAGAGTGGGGGGAGGGCGGAGGCTCGGACTCCTGGTGGTGGAGGACCTCTGCCTGGAGAACAGCTTGCTGGTAGCTCTCCACACTGTGCTCCTGGTCTCTGGGGTGGCTGGTCTGGAGCAGCGGCTCGGAGCTGGCCAGCTGCTGCATACAGAGGACGTTGAGATGGGCGGCTGGTAAACTGCTCACCCACTGGTAGTGTTTGGCAACGGAGTTGGCTGCTGCTATTTCTTTGAGGTCTGCTGAGGGAACTGCCGCAGACACGGAGCAGATAACACTGCGCATCTGAGCCAGCAGCATCTGAGTCTCTCTGTCCCTGTTCTCGTACAGCACTGTGTTGGCACATATGAGTATGAAGAGTCCCACCCCCATGATGACCGGCCCCAGCAGCTTCATCCGCTCACTGTGGATGAGGCTTGCTGTAGATAGGAAACCCTTAGCTCTCAGACTCCACCCAGAAGTCTGCGACTCAGAGAACGTTTCCTTCTCTGCAGCCCCCAGGATGGAGGCTCTGGGTATCCGGTAGGGCCAGTATCCTGCCACAGCCAGAGCGGTGCCAACCACCACCACCATGACCCCCAGCACCAGGAAGGCCCCGGGGAAGGAGCGGATGCGAAGTTTCCCTTGGATCACCCCGTCCTTCTTCCTGCCTCGTAAGGTGAAGTGAGACTTTCGTCGGCAGGGAGGTGATGGTCGTGTGGGACCTTGAGCCTTTTGGGTCTTCATGGCTCAGGTCAGTCCAGAGCTCCTGTCACGCCCAGTCAGAGGGCTTTGGAAGTGAGGACATTTTAAGAGTTAGTGCAGTTGTAACAACATATCCACATGTAGTAGAAATACAGGCTAGTCTGTATTTGAGGGTTCACAATACATCAGTCAGCTATATATCTTCAACTGCGCCCTAATAAAAGACAAAAATGTGATATGTCAATAATTCATCTCTTGAAAACAAGTACGTCATTATTGTAAAAGAAGAAGAGAAGAGGTGGCAGTAGGATATAACTTGTGTTACAGTTGTTCAGCACCTAGGAGCTTCACCAGGAGGACCAAAGAGACCAAAGGCTGGCATCTCTTTCTCCCAGACAAAGTCAGTACACAGAACATGAGGTACATTTCACACAGCGACTGTGGCTCAGTGGTGAGCAGCGTCAGCCTTCAATCAGAGCTTCTGCGTTTTCATCCCCGGCTCCGCCAGTCCATTTACTGATGCTACCAAGAGACATGATTATATTTACTGATGCTACCAAGAGACATGATTATATTTACTAATGCTACCAAGAGACAAAGATTATATTTACTAATGCTACCAAGAGACTTGATTATATTTACTGATGCTAACAAGAGACATGATTATATTTACTAATGCTACCAAGAGACATGATTATATTTACTAATGCTACCAAGAGACAAAGATTATATTTACTAATGCTACCAAGAGACTTGATTATATTTACTGATGCTAACAAGAGACATGATTATATTTACTGATGCTACCAAGAGACAAAGATTATATTTACTAATGCTACCAAGAGACAAAGATTATACTTACTAATGCTACCAAGAGACAAAGATTATATTTACTAATGCTACCAAGAGACATGATTATATTTACTAATGCTAACAAGAGACATGATTATATTTACTAATGCTACCAAGAGACATGATTATATTTACTAATGCTAACAAGAGACATGATTATATTTACTAATGCTAACAAGAGACATGATTATATTTACTAATGCTAACAAGAGACATGATTATATTTACTAATGCTACCAAGAGACAAAGATTATATTTACTAATGCTACCAAGAGACAAAGATTATATTTACTAATGCTACCAAGAGACAAAGATTATATTTACTAATGCTACCAAGAGACAAAGATTATATTTACTAATGCTACCAAGAGACAAAGATTATATTTACTAATGCTACCAAGAGACAAAGATTATATTTACTAACGTTACCAAGAGACATGATTATATTTACTAATGCTACCAAGAGACAAAGATTATATTTACTAATGCTACCAAGAGACAAAGATTATATTTACTAATGCTACCAAGAGACAAAGATTATACTTACTAATGCTACCAAGAGACATGATTATATTTACTAACGCTACCAAGAGACATGATTATATTTACTAATGCTACAAAGAGACAAAGGTAACATTTACTAATGCTACAAAGAGACAAAGGTAACATTTACTAACGGTACAAAGAGACAAAGGTAACATTTACTAATGCTACAAAGAGACAAAGGTAACATTTACTAATGCTACAAAGAGACAAAGATTATATTTACTAATGCTACAAAGAGACAAAGGTAACATTTACTAATGCTACAAAGAGACAAAGGTAACATTTACTAATGCTACAAAGAGACAAAGATTATATTTACTAATGCTACAAAGAGACAAAGGTAACATTTACTAATGCTACAAAGAGACAAAGGTAACATTTACTGCTCAGCAGCTTGAAAGGGTCCAAACAAAAATGAATCATCACGTCGATGAGGTGAAGTGATCCAGTCAGAGAAAGAGGTTTGTTCTTCAGGAGATTCGGTCAGTTCTCTGCATTACCATCAAGCAGAGATGCTCATGTCATGTTTGTAAATCCAAGTCTGTTCTTGAAGTATTTTCTGGTTGTAAGCGTTCCATCATCTGCTGCATGACAACTCTATTTTAGGAATACAAAGCTTTTGCTGTACTGTCATCCTTCTATCTCAGAGCAGGATCAGTGTTGCTGTTGTCACATCACTGGAATGTCTAACTCCAACACAATGTCAATATCAAAAGATGTAGTAAGTATAAATAAACTCCAAGTTAAGGCTGGATCACTGAAGACCTCTTGGGATGTGTAGAGGAATAAACCCTGAACCAGCAGCAGGGTGCAGGCCCAGCCGTCCGCCTGCTCTGTGGAGGCGATCCCTCGATCCCAGATGTGCTCACAACCAGTTTTTGCTCGGGTGTGAGAACAATTCATTCTCCATGACGGCGTAACAGAAAAGTCTGAGAACCGCCCATATGTACACATCTGTGAAGGAGGGTGGTGTGGCCCGGCACAAGGAAGAGGGAGAAACGACTTCCTGTGAGGGTCTGACAGTCAGCGTGGTGAGGACGTTCAACGCACTCTGACCGTGGGTCACTGCGGTCAGAGTGTTTGAAGCCGGTCCATTTTATTTGCCTTTTTTATGTCCCATGTGGGAACTCCAGAAGAACAGCACATGTGCGAATGAGTCTTCACTTTTGTGTGTAGCTTCATGAATTTACAGGCTCCCCACAGACGCAGAAAGGTCCAGGGAGTTTCACTCTAATCATTTCCAGTGGTGATTAACATGAAAAAAAGGTTTGTGCTAAACAATCACTGAGTCGTGAGCGGCCACAGTGAGTTATGCAAGGCGACATAATGATGTGTCTCTGTAATAATGACACCACAGCAGGAAAGTATGTGGTTGTGTCTGCAGCAGAGGCTCTGCTCAGAGAAGTATACTTCCTCACAAATTAAAGTGCATGGTGCGGCTCGGGTCCTCGCTGAGATACAAACCACCACCAGAACGTTGGCTGGTGGAGGACGAGGTCACTGAAGGCACCGTCAGCAGCGTGAGAGACTCATCTGCTGCTGAAAGCTTACACTGAAATGTTGTATTTAGTGAACGTGAAAAACCATCTCCAGGACCAACAAGATTACTTTGGGTGTGTTAATAAATAAATAAAATGATCAGACAATGCTCAGCACATTGTATGTGTAACAATGAGTGGGTTTAATTCTATAAGTTAGAGTCTATAGCAGCTCCTGCATTGACCCACTGGAACCTCCAGAGAAGCAGATCCAGGTTTGTCATGACGCCGTAAACAGTGTTATTTGTCTGGCACTTAAGAAATGTGATAAATAACCTTCTATTAATTGCTTTATTCATTAAATTCATTATTATAGTACTAATTCATGAATATCAAAGGTAATAAGTTGGGTGAATGATGACATGTAGTGTTAAAGAGCTTTTAGTGGTCAGAAGACTAGAAAAGAGATACACAAGTACAGTTTATTTAACTAAGCAAATATTAAGCATTTTAAACTTTGATGGGTTTTTTATGCAATTGCATTTCTCCTGTAAAGTCTAGCGCTGCAAAGATCAGTCAATTCATCAACGAGTTGCCACATTTTAAATGAATTTGCCAAATAATTTGATCAATAATTTCTTGTCCTGAATAATATTTTAGAAGATTATTGCCAAATTCTCAGATTTGACTGATTTAGTCCTCTAATGTAGAAAACTGAATATATTTGCCTCGTGGACTGGACCATTATGCCGGTGACGGGATGTCTGGGGATTGTTTCCACTCATCGTCAGCTGGCTGTCACCTCAACACCAGCTGCTCTGCTTTACCATGAACACATTGTGTTTACAAAAGAATGAATGAAAAACAAATCATGAACTTTTGAGGAAACAACGTAAAGTTCTTTGAGTTTGTAGTAAAACGCCTCTCCTCTGGGGTCCAGAGGCTAACAGGATACTATATAAATACTACATAGTATACTACATAGAGGCTAACAGGATACTATATAAATACTACATAGTATACTACATAGAGGCTAACAGGATACTATATAAATACTACATAGTATACTACATAGAGGCTAACAGGATACTATATAAATACTACATAGTATACTACATAGAGGCTAACAGGATACTATATAAATACTACATAGTATACTACATAGAGGCTAACAGGATACTATATAAATACTACATAGTATACTACATAGAGGCTAACAGGATACTATATAAATACTACATAGTATACTACATAGAGGCTAACAGGATACTATATAAATACTACATAGTATACTACATAGAGGCTAACAGGATACTATATAAATACTACATAGTATACTACATAGAGGCTAACAGGATACTATATAAATACTACATAGTATACTACATAGAGGCTAACAGGATACTATATAAATACTACATAGTATACTACATAGAGGCTAACAGGATACTATATAAATACTACATAGTATACTACATAGAGGCTAACAGGATACTATATAAATACTACATAGTATACTACATATAGGCTAACAGGATACTATATAAATACTACATAGTATACTACATAGAGGCTAACAGGATACTATATAAATACTACATAGTATACTACATAGAGGCTAACAGGATACTATATAAATACTACATAGTATACTACATAGAGGCTAACAGGATACTATATAAATACTACATAGTATACTACATAGAGGCTAACAGGATACTATATAAATACTACATAGTATACTACATAGAGGCTAACAGGATACTATATAAATACTACATAGTATACTACATAGAGGCTAACAGGATACTATATAAATACTACATAGTATACTACATAGAGGCTAACAGGATACTATATAAATACTACATAGTATACTACATAGAGGCTAACAGGATACTATATAAATACTACGTAGTATTTAAACGCAGCCAGGAGGTCAATACTTTCATTATTCACAGGTAGACTTTTAGATTTGATCCGTTTATGAAAAGCTTTAAATTACCCCTCCAAAAGCAAAGGAAATGGTTTGGCCCGTTTATTCTGTTGCTGTTAACACAGAGCTGCTGTTCTGTTTGCTCTTTGAACCCTCGAGGTCCAGAACGTCAGGCATGGAGGACCCCCATCATGGAGGACCCCCATCATGGAGGACCCCCATCATGGAGGACCACCATCATGGAGGACCACCATCATGTAGGACCCCCATCATGGAGGACCCCCATCATGGAGGACCCCCATCATGGAGGACCACCATCATGTAGGACCCCCATCATGGAGGACCCCCATCATGGAGGACCACCATCATGTAGGACCCCCATCATGGAGGACCCCCATCATGGAGGACCCCCATCATGTAGGACCACCATCATGGAGGTCCACCATCATGTAGGACCACCATCTTGTAGGACCACTATCATGTAGGTCCACCATCATGTCGGTCCACCATCATGTAGGACCACCTGCTGACCAGAGAAGGAGATGCTGCTCCTCTCTAGTCTCTATGGTCCTCTCTAGTCTCTCTGATCCTCTCTAGTCCTCTTTGGTCTCTCTAGTCCTCTCTCGTCTCTCTGGTCCACTCCAGTCCTCTCTGGTCTCTCTAGTCTTGTTGGTCCACTTTGGTCTCTCTAGTCCTCTCTAGTCTCTCTGGTCCTCTCTAGTCTCTCTGGTCCACTCTAGTCTTCTCTAGTCCTCTCTGGTCCTCTCCAGTCTTCTCTGGTGTCTCTGGTCTCTTTAGTCCTCTCGAGTCCTCTCTGGTCTCTCTAGTCCCCCCTGGTCTCCTCTAGGCCTCTCTGGTCTCTCTAGTCCACTCTGGTCCTCTCTAGTCTCTCTAGTCCCCTCTGGTCTCCTCTGGTCCTCTCTGGTCTCTCTAGTCTCCTCTGGTCCACTCTGGTCCTCTCTAGTCTCTCTGGTCTCCTATGGTCCTCTCTGGTCTCTCTAGTCCCCTATGGTCCTCTCTGGTCTCTCTAGTCCACTCTGGTCCTCTCTGGTCTCTCTAGTCCCCTATGGTCCTCTCTGGTCTCTCTAGTCCACTCTGGTCCTCTCTGGTCTCTCTAGTCCACTCTGGTCCTCTCTGGTCTCTCTAGTCCCCTCTGGTCTCTCTAGTCCCCTCTGGTCCTCTCTAGTCCCCTCTGGTCCTCTCTGGTCTCTATAGTCCACTCTGGTCCTCTCTGGTCTCTCTAGTCCGCTCTGGTCCTCTCTGGTCTCTCTGGTCCCCTCCAGTCTCCTCTGGTCCACTCTGGTCCTCTCTAGTCTCTCTGGTCTCTCTGGTCCAGAGGGGACCCACAGGTTGTGCTTCATGGTGGTCTGGATGCTCTGCCCCTGCAGCGGGTGCAGACCAGTCTGTCAAATGCTTCTTTTCTTTTCCCTCACGCGCCTGCTGGTCCTGCTGGTCCTGCTGGTCCTGCTGGTCCCGCTGGTCCCGCTGGTTTCGAGGCTTCACGCGCGAAAGAAGCAGCATGAAGCTGTTCTGTCACAGGAATGATGTCTTTACCTTAACGGTGGACTGCCGTGCCGTGCTGTGCCGGACTCACGTCCCCTCCCCTCGAGCTGGGTCTGCTGTGGCCGATGGAGGCACCAACCCGGCAGGACTGCGTGTGGCTGAGAGCGCTGCCGCATCCGGGAGGAGAAGTCCCGCCGCGGAGCCCCGAGCCGCCGGCCCGGGTCATGCGGACTCACCGCCACAAGTCAGCCCGCAGCCCCGCTGGGGCTCTGCGAGACTTGGCTGGATTCCTGGGATCCTGTTGCAGCTCGTTCATCGTTGAGGACGCATCCCGTCCTGGTCCTTCGGGACGCAGTCTCCAGGCTCGGTTCCGACCTGCTTGGTTCCGACCTGACGTCTGGTTCTCCGCACTCCGCGGGCCGTGTGTCGGCTCTGTGGGTCTCGCTGATCCCGCCGCACTGGAGTCTGTCGGTCTTCATGCGGACCAGCACCGTCAAGCGAGCCGCAAAACCTCCGCTTCAAAATGCACTGGGTTTTTCAAAATAAAAGCATTGCCCCGCATCCAAAAACATGGCAACAACTCCCGTCGGGTCAGAAGGAGTCTCGCTGCTCAGCAGCAGGACATGTTGTTAGACTCAAGACCAAAATTGTCAAATGCACGCAGAATAATCCACAAATATATTTGATTTGCAAATGCACACAGAAGGATTTACAAATACTTTCCAATGAGTTATATAAATGTTAAAAAAAATTACAAATATATTTCTGGATTTGTATGGATTTGTGTGTATTTTTCTATTTCTTTGTGGATTTGTATGTATTTATTTGTGGATTGCACTGCATTTGTTTGTAAATGGCTTCACGGCTTTTTGAGCCTCCCCGCTGTGCTTAGATCCATCAATGCGTGTTTTTAACGTGGAGCGATCTGTAACCCATAGATAATAATATAATACAATTATATTAAAAATACTATAATTTAGAATTATATTTAAAATCCTTCTCCTCACCTATAAAGCCTTAACTGGTGATGCACCATTACATCTAAAGGAGCTCATAGTGCCACACTACCCCACTAGAGAGTTGCGCTCACTGAATGCAGGTTACTTGTGGTTCCCAGAGTCTTAAAAAGTAGGTTGGGGGCTCGAGCCTTCAGTGATCAAGCTCCTCTTCTGTGGAATAAGCTTCCACTTTCAGTCCGGGGAGCAGACACAGTCACCTCATTTAAGAGTAGACTTAAGACTTTCCTCTTTGACAGAGCTTATAGTTAGGCTGGCTCAGGTTAGCCCTGCTCCAGCTCCTATGCTGCTATAGGCCAAGACTGCTGGGGGCATCTTAGAATACACTGAGCACCTCTCTCCTCTTCTTCTTTCTCTTCTTTTCTCTTCTCCCTTCTCCTTTCCTCTTTCTTCTCCTTCTGGATAAGTTATTGTCTAATGCTACTTCTTTCCGGGAGTCTCTGTGCTTCTTTCCCTCAAGTTTCCATGGATCATGCTGTCTGAATCGTTGCTATACACTACACGTATACTACACAACAGGCTACACTACACGTATACTACACATATGACATGTTTTTCATTTGTCATTCTGTCTCCAGATTCCCATAAAGAGTAGATCAAGTATTTGTGAGGATATATATGCTACTGTAATGCTAAACATGTACTTACTTCATACTCTACTTTCAATGTTCCTCCACCGTATTTATCTCACAGCTTCAAAGTCAGCTCGACGTTCTTTGCTTGAATATAACACAAATGAAATAACTCGACCCTCTTCAGCGTAGACATGTCTGCACATACACTTCCATCTTCTTTGCAGCTTGTCGTTACAGATCAGCTGTGTGACTGAATCCTCTCTCGTGCTCCAGGTTGTGAAGTGTGTGCTCGTGTCGTTCACCTTCTAACAACTCATTTAATGTTACTTATGTCTATATGGAGTAAGCGTATTAAATACACAACATCAACTGAGACATGGGCCTCTCACGTTTTAAACATCGGACACGTTTTCAGTCCACACAAACTCATTTGGGATTTGGGAGAATGAAGTTGTGTTATTTTGATTTACTTAAACGTCATTAAACAGCTAAAATCTCAAAGTGTTGAATTTCAAAAAGTATACAAACATTTCCACATGCATCCTGACTGTTTGCGGATCACTTGTCTCAGCTTTTTCCTGAGGCTTATTATGGGATACAAGTCAACCGATACAACTCAAAGCGAAGCAGAAGAAACAGACGTGGCTCTCTGTCTCCACCTAGTGGTGCAGGTGATGCCTCACAGTGAGAATCAAGTCTCACCAACGTGATGTAACGTCCACCAGCAGTGAGTCAGTCTATTGTTAATCATCTATTGTTGTCCACATGACAGTGATCAATAGCTCTTTTGTGTTTGTGTGTCTGTGTAGTAATGAATCAGACAACAGGAGATGACAGGAAGTGTCTTCTCTCCTGAAGGGAAGTGTAAGAGTCATAGTGAATGCATGAAGATGTGTTTTTTTGTGATTTATAAAAATGTCCGTAAATGCCCCTTTAATGACGTTGCTGACTACGTCACCACCTGGTTCCTTCACTTTAGGTTATTAGTCTGTGGAGCAACACAGGTTTTTGAGCCTCGTTGCCAAGTAGAGCATTTTGAATGACTTTTGTGATTTTGTTTTTGTTAAGTAAACGTTTTGAAAAGGAATTACTGCTTCAACCCGGTTCAACCCTACTTCAACCCGGTGAAAACTGTGGAACCAACGTTGTCTCCAGACCTCTTTCTCCCTGTTTGAGTCGTCGTAGGAACCCCAAATTAATTCCAATACTTGTGTTTATTGGATGAATTTGTTCAGCAAAGAGCAAAACAAAAAAAAAACACTCTTAAAAGACATTTTGATCATAACTATGAACATCCAGGATGATATAGGCCATACCACGCTCCAGCTGCCTTCTGATCCGTGCTCTCGCCCTCTGGTCGCTCTCAGCCAATAACAGCTGAGATATGAGGCCAACGCGAGCGCCAAAACCTGGAGTCCGCTGGAGGCCGGCTCCAAAAGTGAGTTCCTCCAATGGAGCTCAATGTTAATGTTAATGACTGAACAGCAGCAATAAGCAGTTTCACAGCCTGTTGCTCTCTACAGCTGATATCTATTCATGACAACTGTATGGGGGAAGAATTTCTCTAGAACTCACCCGTGTAAATGATATTAAGGCTCACAAATATAGCTAATTCATTAAATAATGTCACCACAAGCCATCCCCGGCTCTGCTAGTCCATGCTGAAGTGTCCTTGGACAGGAAACACCAAACAGCTCCTGTAGCTGTGCCGATAGGAGTGTGAATGTTAGTCCTGACGGACAGGTGCTACCTTCATGTAGCTCCTGCATGTGTGAATGGGTGAATGTTCCATGTAGTGTTCAAAAGCTTTGAGTGGTCAGGAGACTCAAATGTCTCTATAAGTACAGTTTATTTACAGCAGGATGTCGCTGAGACAAAGAAAGTTCAGCACAGAACGTACATCTCCATTAAATCCATCCTGGTGTCCTTTGGTTCCATGAACAACCAGAGAACACGGCTCAATGTCTGTTCTACTCCGGTATCGTTTCAACATTTGTGAAAACCGATGGTCAATACCAGAGTCCTTAATTCGTGCCTTGGGAATGTGTTTGTATGACCGATGAGCACACGTCCGCCAGGAAGAGACAACATGTTAGGAGCGATCCTCTGCGTTACGTACAGGCTACACACCCTCCATGCAGAGGAACACTGCTGTCCACGAGGAAGGAGGTACAGCAGAAGCTACTTATAAAAAGTGAGAATTGATTTGAGTAGCACATGTAGTTTGGTGTTTTAGCTTCATGCTCGTTTTATTGAAGTACATCTGATCAAACATGAACAAGCTTCTCTCCACGCGTGTACAAGTGACTGGCTGTACTTCTTCATAGAGGCAACATAAGACTGGCTTTCATCCCATTTGCTATGCTGATTATTCCCGCTTCAGCCTTTCAGTTTTCTACCAACACATGCGTCGTCAGAATGATGACATCATCAATGTGGATTGTACCTGAAGCAAATATGTCAGCTTGGCACTAAAGTGGGAGGGGTCACTTTGGTGTGCAGTGGTGGAACAACAAACAATTGGTTTACTTGATCCTTGCCATTTTCTTTTTTAGGATTTGATAGTTTCATTTCACATTCCATGTTTTGTGTCTGTCATAACATTTTGGGATTCTGTTGGAAATAAGACTTCACACTTTAACACGTAATCTATTCAGCGCGTTCTGTGGATCCATGAAAACATCAGAAGAAGCTTTTGTTGAGGAGCCCGTCGCATGACTTCTGTCCTTCATGTCCTTAAACGGATCCGACTGAGCAGACGTCCTGACAGGAAGCTCCAAGGAGACTCAGCAGTAGACGGGCTCTGGGAGGCTGGAGGCCGTATAGTCCGGCTCTGGAGAGAGCTCTGCTGGCTGCCAGTGACACTCGATCAGAGCGTCGTACAGTTCTTCACTAAGCTCCATAAACTTCCTGTTGGCCTCCACCACATCCAGCTCTGGACTGGGATCTGCAGCACAGTAAGGTCCATTACAAAGAGAAATCCTACATCCTGGGTTTGTCAGCTGTAATTATGTAAATGACATTGCTTTTCAATGCAGGAACTAAACCCAAGTATTCTGCTTAAGGTATGTTTACTGATGCAATAAAAACCTTTAAGATTCACAAGAAACATTCTAAAGACTAAACAATCAAAATTCTGATTCATAAAAGAGTCAATAATGAAATTAAGGGTCATTTGTTGTCCTTCATTCCAATACCAACCTTCAAGTCCATCATCCTGAACGACCTCGCTTTCCTAGACAGAGAACACAAGTTAGAGCGAGTCACCTCCGTTAATGCTGGCTGGCTGACGGGTGTCATCATTTACCTGTGGTGGCGGATACTGAGAGTAATCATACTGCTGGTAGTTGTAGCCGTACCCTCCTCCCGTCTGGTCGTAGCCCCAGGAGGGGTAGTACCCAGGATAGGCCTGCTGCTGGTACTGGTTGAACTGGTCATAGCTGGGCTTGTATCCTGAGCTGGCCTGCCACGACCTGTGCTCTGATGGCTGCTGCTGCTGCCTGTTCCTTAAACTCAAGAGACAGGAAGAGATAGTGCTGAACCCCACCATCATTTGGCTCGAGCTCCTGGCACAAAGCAAGCAGCTGAGCAGAAGAACTCACTTGTTGGCAGCCAGGCTCAGTCTCAGAGGTTTACCACCCAGTCCCACAGCACCCTGACAGTCCTCCAGAGCACGCTTCTGCAGCCGCTCGTCCGGGAACTGAACAAAGCCACAGCCCCTACAGAGAGGAGACAGTACGGCTGTTTCTTTGTATTGACCGAGGTGGCGGGGCTACGCGACGGGAGGTGGCGGGGCTACGCGACGGGAGGTGGCGGGGCTACGCGGCGGGAGGTGGCGGGGCTACGCGGCGGGAGGTGGCGGGGCTACGCGGCGGGAGGTGGCGGGGCTACGCGGCGGGAGGTGGCGGGGCTACGCGGCGGGAGGTGGCGGGGCTACGCGACGGGCTACGCGACAGGAGGTGGCGGGCTACGCGGCAGGAGGTGGCGGGGCTACGCGGCGGGCTACGCGACAGGAGGTGGCGGGGCTACGCGACGGGCTACGCGACAGGAGGTGGCGGGGCTACGCGGCAGGACGCGGCGGGCTACGCGACAGGAGGTGGCGGGGCTACGCGGCAGGACGCGGCGGGCTACGCGGCGGGCTACGCGGCGGGCTACGCGGCGGGCTACGCGGCGGGCTACGCGGCGGGCTACGCGGCGGGCTACGCGGCAGGCTACGCGGCAGGCTACGCGGCAGGAGGTGGCGAGCTACGCGGCGGGCTACGCGGCGGGCTACGCGGCGGGCTACGCGGCGGGAGGTGGCGGGGCTACGCGGCGGGCTACGCGGCGGGAGGTGGCGGGGCTACGCGGCGGGCTACGCGGCGGGAGGTGGCGGGGCTACGCGGCGGGAGGTGGCGGGGCTACGCGACGGGCTACGCGACAGGAGGTGGCGGGCTACGCGGCAGGAGGTGGCGGGGCTACGCGGCGGGCTACGCGACAGGAGGTGGCGGGGCTACGCGGCAGGACGCGGCGGGCTACGCGGCGGGCTACGCGGCAGGACGCGGCGGGCTACGCGGCGGGCTACGCGGCGGGCTACGCGGCGGGCTACGCGGCGGGCTACGCGGCGGGCTACGCGGCGGGCTACGCGGCGGGCTACGCGGCGGGCTACGCGGCGGGCTACGCGGCGGGCTACGCGGCGGGCTACGCGGCGGGCTACGCGGCAGGCTACGCGGCAGGCTACGCGGCAGGCTACGCGGCAGGCTACGCGGCAGGAGGTGGCGAGCTACGCGGCGGGCTACGCGGCAGGAGGTGGCGGGGCTACGCGGCGGGCTACGCGGCAGGAGGTGGCGGGGCTACGCGGCGGGCTACGCGGCAGGAGGTGGCGGGGCTACGCGACAGGAGGTGGCGGGGCTACGCGGCAGGAGGTGGCGGGGCTACGCGGCAGGAGGTGGCGGGGCTACGCGGCAGGAGGTGGCGGGGCTACGCGGCAGGAGGTGGCGGGGCTACGCGGCAGGAGGTGGCGGGGCTACGCGGCAGGAGGTGGCGGGGCTACGCGGCAGGAGGTGGCGGGGCTACGCGGCAGGAGGTGGCGGGGCTACGCGGCAGGAGGTGGCGGGGCTACGCGGCAGGAGGTGGCGGGGCTACGCGGCAGGAGGTGGCGGGGCTACGCGGCAGGAGGTGGCGGGGCTACGCGGCAGGAGGTGGCGGGGCTACGCGGCAGGAGGTGGCGGGGCTACGCGGCAGGAGGTGGCGGGGCTACGCGACAGGAGGTGGCGGGGCTACGCGACAGGAGGTGGCGGGGCTACGC
Source organism: Clinocottus analis (assembly GCF_023055335.1). Classification (NCBI taxonomy): domain Eukaryota; kingdom Metazoa; phylum Chordata; class Actinopteri; order Perciformes; family Cottidae; genus Clinocottus; species Clinocottus analis. The sequence goes on along the minus strand of NW_027176187.1, from coordinate 385,780 downwards.
GGCAGGAGGTGGCGGGGCTACGCGACAGGAGGTGGCGGGGCTACGCGGCAGGAGGTGGCGGGGCTACGCGGCAGGAGGTGGCGGGGCTACGCGACAGGAGGTGGCGGGGCTACGCGGCAGGAGGTGGCGGGGCTACGCGGCAGGAGGTGCAATCACAAATGAGCCTAGCTTTGAAAAGAGAGATAAGTGTTTACAGTGCAGAAGGAGTCTTGAATCTCCTTCACACCTTTGGGTCAGATACACACCGTGGAAAGGCTGAATGAGACGCACATGAACACACACCGACACAGAAGCAAGCCAACAATACAGAGGCACATTTGGCACATTTATATGTGACAGACTAATACTCACTTGGAGTTGCCCATGCTGTCCAGCACCACTTTCCCCCCTCGACAGGAAGGGTAGCGGTTGTAAAAGAACTCGTAGAGCATCCCATCATCCACCTCTGGAGTCAGATCTCCCACAAACAGAGAATACATCTGACTACAAGAGGAAAGAGACATTTCTCATTCTGTCATCACGTAGACATTTTACAGGGAAACGTCTGTGTTCTTCCAGCTCGACTCTCCTTTCTCATGTTGACGTGACTAATGGAGACAACCTTTGAATACGGTCTGATGGATAACGCTGTCATCAGAACAGCTGGAATCAAAATATGTGAAGGGCTGCACAATGTTGGCCAGAACGATGCCCAAGATTATTTTGATTCATATTGATCACAATACGCACAACCAACACTTCTCCCAATAGACCGCACATATCATGAAAAACAAGGAAATTACTCATTCATCCATGTGGAATATCAATCTGTATGAAAGTGCAATGCTTTCACTTCCATCTTCCTGCTTCCATCATTTCGTTCAGGAAGACAAACTCATGACCGCTATTCATATTAGACTCGTTGTGCAGCCCTAAATAACCCATTGTGTCCACTAAAAGCACTCTTTAAAGCCACTTGCAATGTTAGAAGTTGTGACAACATTATGGAAGGAAGCAGACAGAACTAACTGGTTTTCCATTCATTTGATCCAGTACGTTTGCACTCTGTCCCAGTCCCACAGTCCCCAGTCTTGTGGACTCAGAATGAGGAGCAGTGGGAACACAGGGTCATCACACTCCTGTGGTGGGAGAGTCCCATCCTGAGCTCTTGGCCTCTCAGCAGCTGGTTCCCCTCCTCCGCCCGTTGCCATCCCATTCAAAGACCTCATCCACAATGTGGGAATTTCTCAATATTCAGCCATGACATTGGAAATCTTTAAAGAACACTAACAGTGTTTCCTCTACCATTATAATAGGGGGGCGGGGCGCCCCCCTGAAAAAAAAACCCCGCCCCCCTGTAATTTTCTCTATAGCGCCAGATCCCAAAATGTCGTTTACGGTTCTCTTTCCTGTAGAACAGATTTACACCTTTACCTGTTATTGAACAAACTAAACGGCTGTATTTTATTGATCGGATCTACACACAGCAGGTCATTTGTGTCTCTACGTGGTCGCGTGAGTTCCGCCCTCATGCGCACAGACGCTTGCGCGCATGCAGGTGAGCACTGAGCACACGCACAGCTGCGGACAGAGAGCATGAAAAGTAGACAACTAGTTATATCTGCATTTTAAACGCTCCCAGGTTGAAGATCATCAGTAGCTCTCCTGCAAGGAGCACCGGAGCAGCTCTCTGAAAGATGCTCTCTGAACTGAAAGTAAAACGAACCAAAGTGCTCGTGTCTTGTACCAACAATGAGCTGCTGGCTTCACACATTACAAAGTACAAACTACACGGACATAAAACTACACGGACATGAAACTAAGTCATTAATAAATATATGAAGAAATGCCTGTACTGTCGGGTAAATGTTTAGTTACGCCTTTAACAGGTTAAACTTGCGCATGCGCGACTCGCCGATTCTTGGCGTTTTGCCAAAAGTCAATCTCCAGAAGTCTCGGTCAGGTTTTTTCTGCTGTTCCGTCTCTCGAAAAAGAAAACAGATCTCAGATGAACATGGAGCATGAACTAAGAGCGGCCGTATCAAATAAACAACCCGGTTCATATTTGTAGAGGAAAGCTGCTGCTTTCCTCTACAAATACAGCTCAATGCAGCCACTAATGCTGATGCAACCTGAAGCTCACACATCTGCACTCATTCTGTTTTGTCCAAAAAAATATTAGCTCATTGTTCTCCACAGTGAGCTATTTAGTAGTAACTAAATATTAGTTATTTCTTGCACGTTACAACGTTATTTTCATTGTTCTAAGTGATTGCAATTTAAAAAGAAATTGGTCTGATGGAGCAACCTGGTTTACTTGAAAGTTAATGTAATTTCCTTTATTCTGTCACTATAAAAGCACAGGAGTCACAAAATGATGTTATTTACAGAAAAGGTTTGAGAACCACTGCATTGGTCAGTGGTTCCTGGGCTACTGTGACGTCTGTGACGTTGCCGCCGCCCCCCGAAGCTGTAAACCTAGGGGAAACACTGACTAAGCTTCACTTTCTGGACTCCAACACAACAAACTCTGCCCGGCTGCCAGTCCTGTTTCCACTGTTGCCTTTTGGCAACACATAATCCAAATGTTACACTAACAATCAAAGCTTGTCACGGACAGAAAGAATCAACTTTTAGTGGACGTACACTGGCATGTTGCTCTGCTATGATTAGGTTGCAGCTCGTGCTGTCTGCAGCGCTCTCCCTCAATATCGGACCAATTTTATAAAGTGTTCTCTCCATTATTCAGCTGCACTTACTAAAGAAGAGGACAGGGTCAGGTTGAACAATACAGACGTTACCCTGAAAGATCACAGCCAGCTTTGGTTTCCTGCTTCTCCGAATGGACTCACCCGCTGTCTTGTTTCCCAAAGGTAGCTCGGTTTAATTTGAATCTTGTGGGCTGTGAGAAAGAAACATTACAAAACGCCATTCCTCAGGAGATAAAAACATAAAACAGGGCTACTGTCTGAACATCCATACCGGATTGGCTCCTGGCAAGGCTTTCCCGTTGATTTTGCGGAGACATCTCTCTGCCGTTGCCTCATCTGTCATCTCGACAAAACAGTAGCCCAGAGCCCCCCTGGGTGATGACAAACTGTTTAACGTCAGAATAGAGCCAGTCCAGAGAAGATAACTGCTTCTAGATGCAATGCTCACCCTGTCATCTTGTTGCGTATGATCCGCACATTAATCACCTGCTCCCCCATGGTGGAGAAGGATCTGGTGATGAACTTCTCATCCATGTAGATCTCCAGCTACAGACCAACAAGAAGGGAGAGGGAATACATCGTTACGTCAC
>NW_027176187.1:325000-372500 GCF_023055335.1 Clinocottus analis | reverse complement strand
CCACTAGTAGTTCTGATGTGATCCATGAGGTCATGCTCACACTGAACACATCCTGCACGGTGAATAACACACAGGAAGGAGACGACCGGCCAGCAGACTTCTACACAAAACTATTGTAGGCTCCATCTTTCATTGACATCCAAGTGTCAAAGCCAGATCATGTCTCGAGACAGCGGATGACTGGATCAATGAGTTGTTGCTCTCTGCCAGCAATGGACTCCTGTGGAGCAGCACAGAGCCCCTGAGAGGAGACTGAACCAGAGCACGGTAAGCTGTGGAGCCTTCCTGGTTACTAATGCGTCTCTAGGTCTGAGATCCAAGTTAGTAATCCTCTGGAGACAAAGCGCTTGGACTTCACTTCAACACAAGTATCTGATATTGTCAAGACACAGTAACACACAAGAAGACTTGCAATATAAAGATATCTAATGGTGGTCAGAAAGGTAACTTTGCGTCGGCCATGTTTCTTTTTCACGAGAGGAATGACGACGCCCACATGGACTCCATGAAACGCAGACACCTGTTCCCTCAACATGACGAGAAACGGAGGCTCTGATGAGCCAACACTGAACAACATCCCATATCTCCAGCTCACATTACAATGTCAAATGCTTGCATGCTGAGATGAACAGAGAGTGTATGGAAAAATTGCTACAGTCTAATTGTTGGGACAAACAAATGAACCTCGTGCCTTCGATTAGCCGCTCACACTTAGGATTTGTTAGGAGACTCTAAAAAGGTCTGCCGGTGAGTTCCCCTGCATGAGAAAACAGGACTGCTCTCCTCCCCTAGAGAAGAGGAAAGACACATCCTCTTCCAGCCTGCTGGGCTCCTTGTTGGCCGTGTGTCTCCTTCAGCACAGGAACAGACCGGTTTCAACCTCTCAACTAATGGAAGAACACATTTCACTGCTCGCCAAAGAGCCAAATCCTCTTGGACACCAGCCCAGTTATCTTGAGAGAAAGACCTATTGTTCACTCGGTTCATACACATTTTAAATGTTAGTTTGTTACATTCAAACATTCACATGTCTATTCACATGTCTACATCATATAGGTTTCAATACATTGGCTGATTCGGTGCCGCGTCTTTGTTATGTTATTTGACAAATAAACCATCGGTTTGGGATGAATATCATGAGGTTGAGTATCTTTCAAGTTGCCCTTGTTCATCACTGTGTATTACTAATGGATCAGATGCCTCTGTGTAATGTGAACGGGCTCATCTGTGCTGATAAACGCAGAATGATCTCCATCTCTGAACAACTACACAGCTTTGTGTGTCCTTCAGCTCATTGTTTTGGTTTCAGCAGCTCAGATATCTCTGTGTGCACTGCCGACCCGACGAGTGTTCACCAGCGACACGTCAACAGCGCCACGTCACGTCACGTCACCAGCGCCACGTCACCAGCGCCACGTCACCAGCGCCACGTCACCAGCGCCACGTCACCAGCTCCGCCCGCCACGGCTTCAACAAGCTCTCCTAAAGACAAACTGCCCAGCACCTCCTGCACGCTGAGGGCTTCACTCCACCTGTTAGGGCGGGACATCTTACAAACTAGCATTGCTGTTGGTCTGAATAGTTTGGTGACATCATGACACAAATATGGAATAAGAAAATGAGCAGTAGTGTTATAAATTGATTTTTTAAGGAAACTAAAGAACATTGGAACAGTAAAATAAAGTGCCATCACAAAGCTTCTGCATGATAACACAACACCAATAAAACCAGAAAAAAAACCTGATAAACCAGAAGAAGCAACCTCAAGATAGAGAATGTAGACATAAACCATGTGACGGTGTGCACACACACTGAAGGAGGGCCAAGGTGCTGAGACACACAGAGACAAGGAGTGGAGAGTCGCATGGAGGCAGTCAGGCCTGGAGAAGAAGACTACGAGGTATCTGGGTCCAGATACTCATCTCACACACTCACTTACACACTCTCTCACACACACACACACACACACACACACACACTCAGTCCAGCTTCTCCTTGTGAACCAGTTTGGGGGCGTCCACAAAGTCCTGGCCGTTGAAGAGGATGATGGTGGCTGTGATGGCGCTAGCAGCCCCCCAGAACAGCACGTAGGCCAGCGTCTCGGTCCACGTGTCCCCTGCAAGACAAAGTATTCTGGAGGTCAGACCCACGAGGAGTGTCTCCTGAAGAGCTGCTCCCTTTGAAAGATTGTCCACTGGGCAAAAACTAAAAGGCAGTTTTCATTGCTTTGTTTGTCAAAGCCTCGGGGAGCAGAGGAGAACCCACCGGCCATGAGAAGACACACGATGCACATGGAGAAGGCCACCAGCATGATGATGGGCAGCTGCAAGAAGAGCAGAATCCAAAAGTTACACTGAGTCACATGAAGCGCTGCTGCCGAGGGCCAACACAAGTGGACTGACCGTGAGGAACTTCCAGTCCTTTTGCACGCGGAGAGGAGTGGGCCCCTCGGACTCGTCCACAGCAAAGTTACCCAGGAACAGGTCAATGGAGTCCTGAGAGCAGCACGTGGACCAACGGTTACACAGAACAGCTGAAGGGGCTAACGCTGGCTATGTATGCATTATAGTGTGTCGATTATAGCACTCGTGTATTATGTGGATTCACTTTCAGCGAGACCATGAAACATTTAACTAAAGATTCTGCTATACGGACATGAACTATTAAACTGTGTGTATTAATACAAACAATATGTGTTTCTCTCCACAGACACGTTCCATGCAGCTTCGTGTTAGTTTAGTCTCCTGAATATCAAAAATCGAGTTTCCCACTGATGTCAATGATGATGCGTCCACAACACAGCACACCTGTCTGAACCCATCAGAGAAGTTGTTTTTGTAGTAGCGGATCATTGAGTTCCAGCCGTCCATCAGCAGCCCCCACCTGGTCCTCTTGCCCGTCCTGAAGGGAGATCAGGTTTGGTAAAGTACTGCAGGGCGTCTCCAGGACACAACAACACCTTCATGTACCGTACTGCACCTTGTGAAGTCCGTTTTCAAGGCTCCAGTTCCAGCGTACTGCACAGCGCATGCGTTGGCATTGTCGGCCCATGCTGGTTAGAGCACACACACACACACACACACACAGAGCAGTGAGGCTACACACACACAGCAGTAAGGCTACACACACTAACAACAGTCGAGCATACAGAGGACATTACCGTTCTTGTAGATCTTTTCAAACTCCAGCTGCTCTTCAACCCGCTGACCCACATTCAGAACCCCCATCCTCTGAGCACACAGGCACAAGAGCAAGAAGAAGACTCATGGTAAATTCAAAAAGCCTTTCCGAAACAACATGACATGAATGTAACATGAAATGTACTGAGCAGTAGTGAGCTGCAACACCTGAAGCTGAGACTGAAGGGAGCGCCGGGCCAGCAGGCTCTGGATGACGTTGGTCCGGTCCAGGCAGTCCATGCAGTTACTGCGGAAGAGTCCTCTCTGCTGGGCCACCGCCTTCCCCTCTGGGTTCACCATGAAGTAACTACACACAGAGACACGCTGGAACACTCCTGCACAGTGAACAACCACAGAGACATGCAGGCGCAGGGGAACTCACCTGTACTGGTCTTGTGTCTCAGCAACATCATCCACTAAGATCTGGAGACGGTCCCACCTCATGTGGCTGCACTCTTTGTGGAAGTCAAAGGCGATGTAACTGAGGACAGAGCACACGATTCAATTCACTTCATTTTGTATAGTCCAAAATCACAAATACAAATGTTTCTCAGAGGCTTTACATCAGGGGTAGTAAAGCAATCATGTGTGTACACACACACACACACACACACACACACACACACACACACACACACACGCACACACGCACACACACACACACACACACACACACACACACACCTGAGTAACGTGAGTGAGGTGGTATTGGACCATGTACTCAGTGAGCGTCATAAAGGCTTGAGGGACTTACTTGAGCAGATTATTGTTCATGCCAGACACCATCTTGGCAAAGGCCTGCTCCAGTGGCTTCTCTGAGCCCTTCTGGTTCACCTGGAAGAAACCAGAAGACACCCATTGGTCTCAGAACAACTTGCTGATCTTTCCTTTTTAAAGGAAGAAGGTAAAGATTGATGAGGGTCCTCACCAGGTTCAGAATAGTTTGCTTCCCATAGATGAGGAACTGAGAGTCAAAATGCCTCTGGAAACCATCCATCTACACATGTTGAAATGGTTAGCATGTTCACACCTCAGCATGACAAAGCACACAGACACAGAGAGGCTCTTACGTGATTGGTGGTTTTGTTGATGACGGGTTTAGGTTTGTACTTGAGGTTGGGCCTCTGGCTCCAGTAAAAGGGGATGGAGCCTCGGGTCTGGGGGAAGAAAGAGAAATCATTTCTTAAACTTGAAGAAAATGTTGCCCAGAAGGACGTAGGAAAAGCCAGGTACCAATGAGCCATATTCAAACATTTAAAAGCAGGACCGGCTCACACTCGCCTGTATAAAAGAAGCTTTGGCTCCCTCATACAGAACGATCTGCTCAGTCTCCACAAAGTTGGCAGCGTGGCCTTCAGAGTCGATGCCTGCAGGCAGCAGGACAGAGAGCACAGGTGAGCAGCTGGCAGGGAGACCTTCAACACAGAGTCTTTCCACAGAGGGTTTACCTCGAACGTAGTATCTGACGCCGGCCCGGAAGCAGCTTCTCCTGGATATGAGGATCCACTCAAAGATCTTTCCGTTGATGCGGCATGGTTTCATTACGATGACTGCACAGCAGGGTCAAGGAAACGCGTTGCTCAGGAGCTGCTCTCATCAGGAGACGCCCCGTGACACAGCACCACACACCAGATTCAATAAAAAGGATACATCCATGGACAACAGGAAGCGCAAACTTATGAAGCTGCGGGAAACAGTGACAGTTATTGTGATGAAAGAAGGAGAAGAACATCAATGGTCAACAGTCACATGTGTTACCTCTGGTTGTGCAGCCAGCTCTCTCAAGAGGTTCCCATTCCACACAAACCTCTGATCCGCCTGCAACACAACAAACACCACATCAACACATTCCTCAGCAGCCACAGCACCAAAGGCAGGCCTCTTCCCCAGGAGAGACACAGAGTGTACAGAAAACACAGCACTGCTAATGGGAATAGCCCTCTGAATCACAATCCCTCCCATACACCAGTCCTTTTCATATTGTCACATATCTGTGGAAGAAACATGCACAGAAAACTCCCCTGCATTATGATCTGGAACAAACCCTTTCTAAACCACAAAGAGCTACGTTGTTCTGATTGTAAACACATGAAAAGGTGAACAGTCCTTCATGCTGAGGAAGAACAGTAAATATAGCAAACTGTCAATGAACTAAGTCTCACTAGCAAAGCCCGGGATCCAACCGCCAATGCTCTGATTGAAGGCAGACCCTGCTCTGTCACTAGTGTGTGTGTGTTCATGCCCATGAAGGAACAACAGCGAGGCGCATTGATGACAGTCACAAAGTCAGACGTGCTCGAGCACAACCACAAACCTTCAGCCCCACTGCAGTGAAACCGTCTTTACCAGAAATAAAAGCGTGTGAAACTCTACGGGTGGGATGTCTCACCCTCTCCAGCAGACTCATCTCCTGGAAGTCCGGACTGGTGTTGGCCAGCCGCTGCAGGGTGTGTGTCAGGTCGTAGTCCGTGCAGAAGTAGAAGCCGTCTGTCATCAGCACGTTGTTGATCATGGACAGGAACGTCTTATTCTCCTGGGACTACAGGCAGAAAGAACACAGACTTTTAGACCTTTGCAGAGAGGTCCATACTCATGTCCTACTGTGCTGTGTGACGATGCAGCGACCTCCTTCTCCCCCCGGTGTCGGCCACACTAAGACACCGGCGCTCTCTAGCCCCACATGGAGGTGAAGCGCTCCCTCCCTGCAGGGTAACATGAAGCCTATTCTGCTGTGCCGAGCACGAGTGATCAGTGGGATGGACTGCTCTCATGGTTTCAAAAGGTGCTCACTGCTCCAGCAGATGAAGACGGATGACTCCTGGTGCTGCTTCATGGTGTCATGAACACAGACTGCATGGGCCAAACCCACTCTCAGATCACAGTAAGTCTTTGATGAGCACGAACCACAGAAACACCAGCAGGTCCCTTCCTGCTATCCATGAGGAGCTCACTCACATTTGGAATCACCTTAAACCTTTTTATCTCTAACTACATACAACACCAGTCGGCTTCAGCCTTTTAGCATGGCCTCGTGCACGCAGCCGTCATGTGACCACAGCAGTGTGACACAATGCTCCTTTCACGGGTGTCGGATCAGCTGACCAAGAAGACAGAGGTCAAACAATGACAAAGTCATTTTCATTACCTCTCAAATCAAGGACCCATTGTGTCAAAATGAATAAGAATGAGTAAAGCTGCATCATCATCATCATCATCACGTGAACCGCATGACAACAGTCACTTGGGGACGGGGAGGTGCTGCTGCTCCATCATTCTGTCTTCTGGAGAGGAATCCAACAGGGCTGATGGGATGTGTCTGCTCAGCCAGACTGACGATACACCTCCACCATCCCCTGCTTTCCTCACTATAGATCATTATACTGACAACCTGCAGCCCAGTATGAGCTGGTTTACCATGAAGCACATCCTTCCTCTTTCCATTAGAAGACCAGGAACAGATGAATAATGCACGGACACGAGAGTGAGACGGATCCTGCAACATGAGCTCCCACTCAGAGAGACACACACCAGTGGGCCTCATTGCACAGAGGGCGGTGGTGTACTGGGCCTTCGGACAGAACCAGTACAACCATTCCAGCCCTACTGGCAAGTCACTTTCAGAAATGACATCATTTGACAATTCAGGTTCCATTTTGACTGCTAATAATAAAACAAACATCAAAGACCAAAGTTTGTCCATCGAGCACATCGGAGCAGATGAATCGATGAACAACTGACAGCAGGACACGAGGAGGAGTTGAGAAAGACGCCCTGTGTGTAGCATGTCATGGTGCGTTAACTTTACCTGAACAATGCAGTGTTGCGTTTGAAGAGACAATGCTAGCAAAGTGGCAAAGACATATGGTGGCCAGTATTGAGCCCGTGTTTTGGGCTTCCCTTCATGGTGCAGGACTCCAGCTTCCCATTCAATATGATCCAACTCTCTCAACAGCACACATTTAAGTCATTGCTGCTAATCAGAGTTGACAAAGTGTGAACATTGCATGTAAAACAAGGTAGCAAGCACCTGAACTTCATCTGCTGAAGCACACATGCTCACCAATTTACCCCCAGTCATCGGTTTAAATATGTAATGTCCCCCACCTGCATGTGCTACCATGTGATGCTGAACTGATGTCTGACCCCCCCACAGTGCAGAGAGGAGTATCAAATAACATTGTTGCTTATTTAATCAGAAATATTCCATCCTGCTGAGAAATATTCAAGAGTTTGAAACCAGGCTCTCAGGATAAAATACATACCAAGATGTTGTGAAACACATGTCAGCCAGTCAGAGGAGCTTCATTTGATCGTGTCCAGTCCAGAGAGTTTGGACTTGAACAGAGCAGCCTTCGTGAGGTCAGCTGGGACCATGTTCAAATATATGCTGTGTTTCTCTCCCGACAGAGCTAGGACACTCAAAGTTGTTTTTAAAGTAACAATGACGCCAGGTTGGACTAAAACAACATGCCTGCATGGAAATGGATCAAATCCAGCACCAACATTAAAACAAAGGTGAATCTGCAGCTCATTTATAAGTGGTGCATCTTCGAAAGAATCATTGTCTTTTGCAGCTTTTGAGAGAATAGTCTTGCTGACCTGAATCTCCGAGAGATGCAGCACAGTCTTCTTATAGGAGATCACATCAAAATCCACCGCCTTCCACACAGCGTGGCCCAGGAGGCTGCCCACATTCCTCTTCCTGGTGATGACTATCAGGTACATCCCTGTGTGGAGGAAGTGGGCAGTCACAGCTGTTTTACTGCACAGGCTTCAAAGACGTGCTCAACAAAGCGCTGACAGCACCGCGACCTACCTGCTACCAGGCGGACGGTTCCCATGATGCCACAGATGGGTCTGGTGACTGCTGAGGGGGGGACGTCTTTCTTACCTGTGGAAGCACCACGGGGTTCAGTTACATGCTTCATAAGAGGACTTTCTATTTCATCTGTATTCTCTACTTCCTGCTTATGGGATAACAATATAAGTATGTTTAACAATAGTCCAAATCCTAACTGCCATATATTCATTTGCAGAATTTTAACCGTTTCAATGCCATTTTGGTAAAATCATGTTTCATGAAAGAAAAGACAGAAAATTCACTTTGGCTTTTAATTGAGCTTCATTTATTCTAAATGCTCCCTCTGGTGTTTCCTCACTGTATATTGAGAATATTTGTGCTGGCGTTTACACATGTTCATATAGAAAATAGCATGTACGAGCAGAATAGGGCTCAGTCTGGTGGAAAATAGGAACTACATTATTAAAGCCAGGGGTATCCAAAGACACATAATATTATGTTATCACATAACATGATTTTATACCACGATGTATTATAGGAGCTGATGTTGAAGCCAAAATGTATATAATATGCATAAACACAAAATGAAACATGTCAAGTCTAAAAGTCCCTCGTGAGGCTAAGAGAGGTTTGAATATGGATTTTATAAATCTAGCATCAAGCTTCATCAGACTAGATGTAAGGTACGTGTCATGATATGTTTTAGAGAATAAATCGATATGCAGCCAATACATGTGGAGGGTGAAAGCAAAGCTTAAAGCTGAGGGTTCAGAGGGTGAGAGGTGGGACACCAGAGGGAAGCGCTGTGTCTCATTGAACTTCTACCTGTGAGGGTCATTTCATTTGAGACCCTGTCAATGGCCAGCACAGCGTCAGCGCCCTCATCGCAGGCCTCGATGAAGAACTTCTCTGGGGTCGTGTGCCTGGGGAGAAGAAGAGTGACAGTAGCAACGTGATCGTGTTGATTCAGGTTCACCGAGCGTCACAACATGCGAGAGAAAAGGCTTTGGTATCATTTCTCTCGGTCAAAAGTAGGTTTCTTTATTGTTACACATTTACAACTTTTTTTTCTGTTCCAAACTTAATTTGTCTTAATAAATTCAATCAATTTACATTTCCACAGCAGAGATTTCATTTGTAAAATGTAAGACCCATATTATCATAGTCTTTTACATACGACAGGATATAATGACAGTTTGAGTAAATATGTTTTCAATGAATTTAACTGCAGCTTTAAATGGAGCAGAGGTCATTGCAGTGAGCCAGCTCTAAGTCACTGCAGCATAAGAATGTGAGTGAACGCTGTAGTGACTAACACTACAAACAGCCCATTGTTGCCTCCACGCCTCCAGCAGCACTGTATGAGGGACCACTCCCAACTGGTAGCAACAACTTACACACACTGAGTTATCCAGCAGGGAATGTCCTGATGCTGCTGTTGGTACTGGGATTGATTTTAAAGCTGCACCGTCATGTAATCATTCACAAAGGGTCATTGTTGTACTGGAGACCCTCTTAAAGGTGAGGTAAGAAACGCAAACAGATGAAGCTAAATGCTGAGGTCATGAGCCTGTATTTCATCACAACAATACATGAGATGTTCTGCATGTTGGATCTAAATACTGTTTAAAGCACACCATGCCAGGGTGTGTCAGGTGTAATGCAAGGCCCTTTCAACGGAACATATATTGGCGCTTACAGTGAGTCTTACAGAGTCACAGTGAGAGTTACAGTGTCTCTGATGGAAGTGTGACAGCAGCAGGAACAGAGTCTGGACAAGAACAGGAACAAAGTCGGATCCTGGACCTGAACAGAGTCTAGACAGGAACAGAGTCTAGTCCTGGAGAGGATCAGAGACAAATCCAGGGCGGTAGTTTGAGTACAGAGAGCTCTTTAGCTGACTGAGTCACGTGAGAGAATAAAGAACGTCACGTTGACACCCCTGAATTAAAATGTCTACATGTCTTGATTTCCGATGAGCCACAAAGCCAGCAAGGTAACCCTGCGGCTCGCTGTGTGTCCAGTAACGAGCACAGACAGGAAGCAGGTTTTAGAAATATGCCAGTGTTTTCTTCTCCGAGTGGAGAGAAACTCCGGTTCCTGTCCGGCCCAGCTACTAACCTGACCCCGAACCCGGACATGACCGGACCAGCCGCTCACCAGCTCCCTCTTCCCCTCTGCGTGGTGTTTTATCCGAATTAGTGAAAGAAAGATTTAAAAACGATTCACTATATTATATGTACTTACAAATTATATCTCTCGTAGGCGGTCGCCATCTTCGCTCCGTCTACCTGACCTCAGTGTGACGTCAGCAACAGTGGGCGTGGCTTCTGTGTGTGTTGCCAGACGCAAGTTGTAAAACCCCCAGTCCGGCCAACCCAGAGAACCTGGCACCCACGAGAAGAGACGATGGGTGGTACTTGTAGTTCAATCACTGCAATACGCTACCCGACCTTTGCTTGTGGTACAATATTTACGAATGTTCAAAATTAGCCAATGAATAGCTTTGTCCTGCTTCAGTGTTGGACTTGAGTTACCCTGTTAAATAGGACCTCTACCAAAAATACAGCTGCTCAAATAGTTACAATTCCAGTTTACATCTTTAATTAATAATCAAAGACAGATAGCTTTAGTTTTTGTAGCGGCTCATATCAGTACATGTTATGTGTATGCCCTTCCGACCCTTTCTTCCAATTCCTATGAAATCAAATCCATGAGAAATTCACTTAGAGGAACGTCTCAAAACTTCAAATGAGACATGAGTTTACTTTATAAATACCCTAAAAGGATTTTATTTTTAATGTCCATAGTAATGATATAACATTTGTCATTGTGTCTTAAAGTTGTTCTTGCACTTTCCTCTTTCTTGAAATGTACATGTAATCCATGGTCAAAATTTGCACAACCAGGCATTATTGAGGACACCTAAAAGGCGCGCGGCGCTGTGAAGGACCCGTGTATATAAGACCCTGGCCGGACGCGGTTCAGCCTCTCTCAGGCGGCGCGCTGTGGAGTCGGTTGGTATCTCCAGTCACCTGGACTGCGCACACGTTTCAAGACCTGAAAGAAACAATGGAAGGTTAAGTGGTGCCCAGTAGGTCTTTTCCTAACGGGCTCTTTAGGCACGTGACCAGTTACCTTGCGGAAAAGTCAGAAGAGCAGCGCGCGCTGTGCCTCTCATGATGAGCACGTGGCACTGCGAGAAGCGCGAGGAGCCCTGCCATCGACCCGCGAGCTCTTCGTTCTTTATGCAGTCCGAGGAGCTCCAAGTAGATGAATACAGTGAGTCAGTGCCCCTGAACGTTACGATAAATGCACACTATGCCTATGTGATGATTCACTAGACTAGAGTCTCTGATTACACATGACGACCTTTCACAGTGCACTGAGCAGGCATGCGACTGGTTCTGTCTTTGCTCCGCCATGTGATGGTACTGATGTACATTTTCCTTGTAGCTCGTCAACACAGACGGAAAGGAGTCTCCTGACCGCTGAACAGCTGCGAGCACAACTTCTGAACGTTCAACTCTGGTGGATCCATGTTTCAGGTAATCCATAGGTGTCTGTGCTATAAGCCCATATTGTTGTAATAACGATGCATTACATCCTAATGGGGCTCCGAGCCGTTCCCTTATAGCGCTTGTGTCTGAGGTTGGTCGATGATGATTCAGTTATTTGGTTCTACTGATTTTCTATGAAGTCTACTCGCAGCGCACTGAGACACTCAGACAGGCGCAGCTTCTGTTGAACAGAACCACGTGACTTGATTTCCTCCTGGCCGGAGGCCCTGGGGTTGAGCGCCCTCTGCAGGGCTTAGCCAAGACTAGTACTCCAGAGGCTCTCCATGCCATTTCATTACTAAACTTGCAGTGTTTCATTTTTATCGTTTTTAACTGCTACAGATGTGTATTTAATAACTTCATAACTTTGGTTTTTCAGACTGACTGAAGATGGTTAGATCTCCTGACTGCTTGGTGAGGCAGTACTCTGGTCCCACCTTCAGGAAGGTGAGTAACAGGATGCCACTGAACGTTACGATAAATGCACACTATGCCTATGTGATGATTCACTAGACTAGAGTCTCTGATTACACATGACGACCTTTCACAGTGCACTGAGCAGGCATGCTACTGGTTCTCAGAACAAACTGACTGTGAACTGGTTCTGATGACGGTGTATGTGTGCTCCTTAGGTGTTAACCGTGGTGGGACTAGATGGAAACGCTCTCTTGGTAAGTCTGGGACACAATCTTCAGTTTTTATTTGTGGAATGATGATTTCATAGACTAGAGTCTCTGACAAAAGCATGAAGTTGTTTTCACAGTGCACTGACCACATGACCACACCACTGGTATGTTTTACCCCATTTACTGTAAGTCATGTAGACCTGGAACTGCTTGACATTGATCAACGCAGTCTTCATAGTTTTCTTTAGCTGGTTAATCATTACAACATCTCAGCTATTAAAGTGGACAGGTGGCCTTGACGTTTGTGTAGCATTTGATAGTAGTGACATGTATTCACTAGACACGTGGTTTGGCTCACTCGACCCACGAAATGTTCTTACACACTTTTGCTGCTACCTTATTGCAATAAAACTATTTTCTTTATAAACTACTTCATGACAACCGTGTAACTGCAGTAAAGGGGCTAAAACATTCGGCCAGGTGTGGTCCCTGAACGTGTCCTTGCTCTGCCATGTGTACTGATGTACATTTTCCTTGTAGCCTGTTAACACACTGACAGAAAGGAGTCTGCAAGACCGCTGAACAGCTGCCAGCACAACTTCTGAAAGTTCAACTGTGTGGTGGATCCATGTTTCAGGTAATCCATAGGTTTCTGTGCTATAAGCCCATATTGTTGTAATAACGATGCATTACATCCTAATGGGGCTCGGCACCGTTTTCCCATAGCACTTGTGTCTGAGTTTGGTCAATGATGATTCAGTTATTTGGTTCTACTGATTTTCTATGAAGTCTACTCGCAGCGCACTGAGACACTCAGACAGGCGCAGCTTCTGTTGATCTAATACAAGCCAAACACTGGGCTAACGGATATTTCTATGTTGTCAGGTACGACTGGAAGACATTCGGACACGAGGATTGCACCATGTTACTGCTGGGCTGGCGTCACAGGCTCGTCTTTAGGGTGAACTCTGACGTTTAAATGCTGAGACTTAACCCAAAGATGTAATGTCCCTTCACCGCTGCTGTGACTTGTATTGGAACCACCTAAATTATGAAAGGTGGGACAATACATAGTCTTCAAGAAAATAAGTGTTCCCTCATTTCATGTAGATAAACGCGCTCTTTATCCCACTCTTTCCTAAACTGTCAAATGGATTTAACTCTTGACATGCAAATTGCTTAAATATGTTTTGAATAAATTGTTGAAGACTGTCTTTGTTTGTTGTTTTTTAAGGGGGGTGTGTGTAGGGTGATTGCAATAAGTACACTCATTGACAGATGTACTACACTTATGGTGAATTTGCTTTTGGAGTTATTGGCACTGACTACGGCATTGCAACTTGTGACTTTTACATAGTAATGAAAGTGTTTGATGGTGATAAGCAGCTGAAGTATCTCCCTGATCCAGCTGCTAGAATAAACCCAGCAGCCAGTGTGTCTGGAGCTGACCTGTATGACGTATTCTAATGTCCCCTCACCTGGACTGTACAGACGTGTAATTGCATAAATGAGGGTTGTTCAGGTGAGACTCTCCACTTGTATGTTAAAAACTATAAAACGGGTTGAGACCGCGTCCAAGGTCCATACAAATCCGTACTGGTGGCTCTGGTAAAGCGTCGGCCTGGCCCACATTGATCACAAAGCTTACGCATGAACTTAGTTTCAAGCGGTAAAGTAAGTTTTATTTTGAAGGCCGACACCGAACCGGTAGTCCGCTTTGTTCCGTAGTTGTGTCGGTAGACGCGGCCCTGAGGCGCCGTACCGTGGTCTGGTTCGCGGTAGCTGTCGTCCGGTTTCCTGAAGCTCGGTCCAAGCGCACCAGAGAAACCCGTCCGCGTGCTCCCGACCCGCGTCCAGGAGGGAACAAGTTGTATATGCTAACCGAGAGGGCTCGCTTCCGGTCCGACGGACCAGCTCGAGCTAATGACGCTGAAGGTGAGCATTTATTTCCCTTATGGGCTACGACACGCCGACAAATACGATAATTACTTTAAAGTAAATGTGTTACTAAAGATCGAACCCGCCGTTAGCCGTCCTGCTGTAGCGAGGTGAGGTCACGAGCCCGCAGACGGACGTTAGGACGTAACTTTTGCTAACTCGTTGACGTGGTGTCGTAAAGAAGGGTTAGCTAAGGCTGCTCTGTTTTATTTGCAGGTGTGAAGACTGAAGCAAGTGTTTCGGGAGACTGAAAAGTTGAACAAGTTTGTCTAACGATGGCTTTAATTCTCGCGTCAGGAGCCGAGGTAAAGTCCAACTCACTGAGCTTTGAGGTTAAAGACATGTAGACCAGAAGCTTCATACGCTGCAAGGTTCAAGTCTCTGGACTGTTCAAACACCCACAGGTGTGTCTCTGACGTCACGTGGCCGAGTCGTTGAACACGTATTACAGCATTACAACTGAACTGGCAGTACATGCGTGTTGTTCCCGTGAGCTCCGAGCACTGAGCACATCCCAGAGGCAGCATGGCCGCCGCGGTGGGCCGCGCGTGGGGCTGGCTGCGCTCCCGGGGAAGCAGCGCCGCGTCAGAGGAAGCCTCAGCGGGCTCAGCCGGGGGCTGGACCTCCTGGATGTGGGCAGGATGGAGACGTTCAGGTGACCACAGTAGTCCAGCAGAGGAGTACTGGGAGGCGCAGGAGAAGCTCCAGCCCGTGGCAGCAGAAGTCCTCAGCGCTGGCAAGGAGGATGTTTCTCGATGGTGGAATAAATATCTCCCTACTTCTTATCTTTCGTGGCCAAGAAAAACAGAACCAAGTGACTTAAGACGAAGGAGACGTGAGGGTCGGAGTGGAGCTCTGCGTGACTGTGACGTTGATGGAGACTTTTCTGACTACGGGACGCCGCCTCCATCTCCTACGCCTTCCTCCGCTGAGCTGACATCTCCTTTCCGGATCTTTGTGCACAGCTTGAAGGTGGAAATCGTCCCGGAGCACTACGAGATCTGTTTCAACTTCCTCCGCCACCTGTTTGATCTGTTTGTCGTTGGCTTCCTTTGGACCGTGTCCCCCCCTGCCAAGCTGATCCTGGAGGTGCTGGGGGTCCAGGGCGCGCTGAGGCTGTGGTTCCACGGCATGGCCATGTTCTTTGTTTCCACAGTTGGAATGGCAGGTTTGCTCTGGTTGATCCAGGAGTATCTGCCTCAGTTTGCCTTGATCTATGGCATCATCCAGGCATTGGTGATCTCTGTCAGTGTTCGTCAGAGTGTGACGCTCGGCGTAGAGGAAGAAAAAGAAGACGGGGAGGGCGAGGAGAACGAAGACATGAAAGAGGCTGTGGAGCCTAAAGAACAGCTGGTGTCTGTGAAGGACAAGGTGAAGACGAGTTAAGGTGAGCCCCTCCATTCATCTGATGGGATATTTAGATTACACTTTATATTGAATACTCCCAACTATCAATATCAGTGTTAGACTCAAATATTAGTGGGATATATCTTTAACTCATGCAGATTCAATTTTCAAGTTGAAAAGTAGTTTAGAAAGTAGTTTAAATAGTTCCAGCTGGACCAACTACTTTCACCAATATCTATAATATAAACCAAACTAATATATATATCTCACCAGCACAGTACTTTTCCTTTTGAAAACATCAATCTGTTCTTTTTCTTCTGGGAGATGTTGAATGCAGGACTTTTACTAGTCTTTTATAGTGAACTGAGTTATTAGCTGTGTTATAGAATTATAGGCTGACACTCATAAGTTTGTTGATGCTTCAAGGGATGTGATTGGCACAAGTCATAATTCTATAAGTTATCTATGAATCCCCCGCTCAGTCTTTATGCAGCTGAGTGATTCTGGTTTCTCTAGTCCGATTATTAGCCAACAGAATGATACCGACACCCAAAAGGAGACTTACGGCTTTACAGGCTGGGATCAGCTGACATGGCACAGGGGCCTAATGTGTAACTGTGTTAGAGGAGCAGCTTGTCTCTCAGCCGGTATATGACAGTCACTCACACACAGTAAGGCCGTCATCATCTGTTTGGATTGTGTTACCACAGCAAAAGAAGTGTGACATTGTGTGAGTGCTGTGAAAGCAGCAGGAACCACAGAGAAGAAAGGACTCGTAGAGTTCTCTTGCCTTCAGGCCTCTGATCTCCCACGGCTTAACTGTTTATTTGTGTCTGTTCACAGAAAAATGAACCATCAGAAATGCTTATGTCAAGACAAGCGGACAGACCCTTCATTCGGGTTGTTTCAGTGAGCACCCTGAATGTCTGCTGTGTACAGATTTAAAGCCCTCTGAGGCTAATGTGTGATTTGGGGCTTTACTAAACACACTTAATTTAAATGGATGAGTCCCTCGGTAAACAGAAAGGAGCAGTCCAGTCAGAGCTGGAGCAGGAAGTGGTAACTCTTCAGGACATCTGACAGTATTATGTTATGAGCACATGTATATGGTCTCCTGCAGTTCACTGATGGTACAATATGACCTGTTTTGATGGGAGGGCAGCGTGTGGTGTTCCAGAAGTCCATTGTTACTGCTCCACCAGAGACCAGCACCATGCAGGAGCTCTGCTCTCCAGACCAGTGCTTACTGAGAGAGCCCTGTCTTTCCCACAGGCGCTGAGGAGGAGGCCAGTGGATCCTCAGTCCAGCTGTACGTGATGTCCTCCAGTGGGACGCCTTCACTGCACCTCTGTGTCTGACGGTCTCACTAAACACAAACTCATACACGATTACTTATGTCACTTTATGTTCACCACTATTGATCTGCCCTCAGTAAACATGGTAGTGTGATCCACATGAACATCCAGTCTAACAGAAAGTAAAGTACTCCTGAAACGATCAGCACTGAAAGGAGCCATGAATTTTTCATTCACTCTGTTGCTTTTTATTGTTACGTTGTCTTCTTTGTCCTGTGGGACTACTCTCATCATTTACCATGCCGCTGTTTCACTGAGGAGTCACTGCCTGTTGCATTGTGGGTCTGACGAACAGATTTGAACCCAAATTCACAACGTAAATGATCTGAAATTGTCGGAGAAAATCAACGCAAACAAAGTGGTGAAAGGAACACGAGGGGACTGGAAGAAGCTGTTTCAGATGGACCCTGAGCAGCCTCTGATTGGTCCAGGCTCTGCTCCCTCGGTGTGGAGGGCTTTCATCATGACGTCCACACTGAGGTAAACTGGACAGCTCTACCAGGTGGACTGCACATTCACCACAGACTGTTCTGTGTTGTGAGGCAGAGGCTCATGAATAAAAGTCTCCAGCTGGTCTTCCTCCTCCCGCTCCAGTGGTTCAGGCATGGATCCATGTGATGCCACTCGGTGGCGCCTCCAGCTGGCTCCAGTAGACCGCTTGAACCGTTGTTGAACTTCCACCAGCATTTCCCATGCTGAGGACTGAAACGCTGCACTGTATTTGGAATATTCTAGCACACCATGATCACCTGGTTTTCTCCAGTATTACACTCCCGGACCACAAGCTGCAGTACGTCTTTGTTCAGGCTGATCGTGCTGTAATGTTTCTGTGTTCCTTACGTCTCTCTTGTTGCGAAAAAGGCTAATGTTCCTTTTTACTGGAGCGGAGTTACCGCCCTGCAGACTCTCACTACTGAAGCCACGAGGTCTCTCTACTCCACTTCGGCCTCAACGTTTGTCACAAATAAAAATGTGTAATTTGAGACTGAGGACTAAATAAATGAAGTGCTGTGGTTGGTTCCATGTTCAGTTTATTTCTTTGAACAAGTGTCTATTTGCTGTTGAGGAAGTGTTTTAGCACTCTGATATATGAATATATCACTTTATACAACACAACCTCCTGAAGGCCATGGCCCGTCAGAGGAGGGGACACCAGCAGTTTTCTGCACAACAGTTTTTTAATTCATGTGTTTTCTCTGCTATGACATTGCTTGTTTTAAACTGAACTTTTCTCCACAAGTCTGCATATGTATGCTTTATCTTCCTTCCCTTGCTTAAGATAAGTTGTTTTTAGTGCACAATAGCATGTTTTGCATTCAACACTAATGTTGTATTAGCCTTTTGACTTAAGACATTCTCTATATAGCATGTGCCTCTAATCCATGTATTCAAGAAGCTGACCTGTATCATAATGTGGAAGCTGTCATTAAATACTCTCATTGAGATGCAACTGTGTGCACATGATGTATGACCAAGTTAGAATATAAATGTTCAAATCCCATCTTTATGAAAAGGCTAAACTGCTGCTAAAGAGTCATTTTCAGTGTACGAGCAGCAGAAGCCTCCACTATGTCGGAAATGTCAAATTGTCTTCTCATTGTAGTTTTCAAATTGGCAGACAACGTGTAACCTCCATCCATCCATTTTCAGTCGGGGTCGGGTCCCGGTGGCAGCAGGCCCAGCAGGCCGACACAGGCTTCCATCTCTCCCGCAACATTTCCCAGCTCATTCTGGGGACACGGAGGCGTTCCCAGGCCAGCCGGGAGATATAATCCCTCCAGCGTGTCCTGGTCTTCCTTGGCGCCCCTTACCAGTTGTACGTGCCTGGAAAACCTCTACAGCAGGGGTGTCAAACATACGGCCCGCCAGGGGGTCCAGTCCAACAGAAGAAGAAAAAAATTAAAATGTATATATATATATATTTAGACCAAAATTAGTAGAGCTGGGATTCAAACCTCTGATCCTCTGCTTATAAGACGGACATGCAAACCATTGATCCACAGTCACAATTGATGTGAGCACTGATATTATTGTGTTAGAAGTCGTTAAACATGGATCGTGTCATGAAAGTAGCATCACAAACGTGTCACAAAGCGAGGGAATCTGCAGAGGAGAGCAGGCAGATAAACAGGACAGATGTTTGAATTTTTGGTCTTTATGTTTCTAGGTAATTGTTGAAAGACCTTAAAATAGAGTTTATCATCTAAAAACCTTCACCGATGATTTAAACATAGAGAAACATTGTCGTTAATTATGCGTTATGCTGTGATTGTTCTGTTCTGGCCCACTTGAGATCAAAATGGGCAGCATGTGGCCCCTTCTCTAAATTGAGTTTGACACCGCTGCTCTACTGAGAGGCGTCCAGGAGGCATCCTGATGAGATGCTGAACCACCTCAGCTGACTCCTTTTGACATAGAGTAGCGTGTAACCTAAACATGGAAATTAAATTGCAAACTTCACTTTTGAATTCAGGGCTGGATAGATAGATAGATTAGGTGATGGAAAGTTATCTGCAACTATTTTGATAATGGATTACTAAATGAAATGGATCAGCTTTTCAGTAGAAGCAACACAAAGAATAGTGAGTGCTCGCTTAAAAGAGAACAGTAACTGGTGCTAGCTTAAACTAGCACTCACTGTTTACCTTTAAGCTAGCACTGCTCACTGTTGTCCTATAAGCTAGCACTTACTGTTTACCTTTAAGCTAGCACTCACTGTTGTCCTTTAAGCTAGCACTGCTCACTGTTCACCTTTAAGCTAGCTCACTGTTCACCTTTAAGCTAGCACTCACTGTTCACCTTCAAGCTAGCACTGCTCACTGTTCACCTTTAAGCTAGCACTCACTGTTCACCTTTAAGCTAGCACTCACTGTTCTCCTTTAAGCTAGCACTCACTGTTCACCTTTAAGCTAGCACTCACTGTTCTTTAAGCTAGCACCACTCACTGTTCACCTTCAAGCTAGCACTGCTCACTGTTCACCTTTAAGCTAGCACTCACTGTTCACCTTTAAGCTAGCACTCACTGTTCACCTTTAAGCTAGCTCACTGTTCACCTTTAAGCTAGCACTCACTGTTCACCTTCAAGCTAGCACTGCTCACTGTTCACCTTTAAGCTAGCACTCACTGTTCACCTTTAAGCTAGCACTCACTGTTCTCCTTTAAGCTAGCACTCACTGTTCACCTTTAAGCTAGCACTCACTGTTCTTTAAGCTAGCACCACTCACTGTTCACCTTCAAGCTAGCACTGCTCACTGTTCACCTTTAAGCTAGCACTCACTGTTCACCTTTAAGCTAGCACTCACTGTTCACCTTTAAGCTAGCACTCACTGTTCACCTTTAAGCTAGCACTCACTGTTCTCCTTTAAGCTAGCACTCACTGTTCTCCTTTAAGCTAGCACTCACTGTTCACCTTTAAGCTAGCACTCACTGTTCTTCTTTAAGCTAGCACCACTCACTGTTCACCTTCAAGCTAGCACTCAGTGTTCACCTTTAAGCTAGCACTCACTGTTCACCTTTAAGCTAGCACTCACTGTTCACCTTCAAGCTAGCACTGCTCACTGTTCACCTTCAAGCTAGCACTCAGTGTTCACCTTTAAGCTAGCACTCACTGTTCACCTTTAAGCTAGCACCACTCCCTGTTCACCTTCAAGCTAGCACTGCTCACTGTTCACCTTCAAGCTAGCACTCACTGTTCACCTTCAAGCTAGCACTGCTCACTGTTCACCTTCAAGCTAGCACCAATTAATTTCTCCTTGGAGATTAATAAAGTACTTTTCATTCATTCATTACTGTTCTCCGTGAGTAGTGCTAGCTTAAAGGTGAACAGTGAGTGCTAGCTTAAAGGTGAACAGCTAGTGGTGCTAGCTTAAAGAAGAACAGTGAGTGCTAGCTTAAAGGTGAACAGTGAGTGCTAGCTTAAAGGAGAACAGTGAGTGCTAGCTTAAAGGAGAACAGTGAGTGCTATCTTAAAGGTGAACAGTGAGTGCTAGCTTAAAGGTGAACAGTGAGCAGTGCTAGCTTGAAGGTGAACAGTGAGTGCTAGCTTAAAGGAGAACAGTGAGTGCTAGCTTAAAGGAGAACAGTGAGTGCTAGCTTAAAGGAGAACAGTGAGTGCTAGCTTAAAGGTGAACAGTGAGTGCTAGCTTAAAGGTGAACAGTGAGTGCTAGCTTAAAAAAGAACAGTGAGTGCTAGCTTAAAGGTGAACAGTGAGTGCTAGCTTAAAGGTGAACAGTGAGTGCTAGCTTAAAGGTGAACAGCTAGTGGTGCTAGCTTAAAGGTGAACAGTGAGTGCTAGCTTAAAGGTGAACAGCTAGTGGTGCTAGCTTAAAGGTGAACAGTGAGTGCTAGCTTAAAGGTGAACAGCTAGTGGTGCTAGCTTAAAGAAGAACAGTGATGGACATTAGACTCAGTTTACTGCTGTCCGTTTATGTCATGCTGCAGTAATCATGCATCTTTTAATATTCATACTGTACATGAAGATATTAATTCATCTTTTGAAAAGGGAAGGAGGGATACAAGATGTTTCTTTACCATGACCATAGTGAAGACTCCTGTAAAATACAGTATAACACACGTGGAGGCCACTTTAATCAGTTTAAAACTTTAATTCACGTTAAACCTGCTCTCGTTATGCTTAATAGTATATACAGAAAGGTGCATTACCATTACAAGAACAATGTACATATGAATGTGAAGAGATGACACACAAAGTGGCATGACTGTTCAACACGGTCTGGACGTGCAGAGGATGATGATGGTGAGTACACCGTCAGCAGTTATGCACCTCCACCTGCTCTGACCCGTCTGCTCCATCCTCTTCTTCACATCTAGTTCATTGTCAAATGACCCACATGCAACTGTACTAAATGGGCACCTATGGGTGCATTAAGAGAAAGGTACTTTCAAGAACCCCCTTTTACCATCCGACTTCATTCTCTGCCTGTGAAAGAAATCCACTACAATTCAACAAGTCATAGTGTCTAGGATTGTCCAGTGGATGCGATGGCTTCATCTGAACATCAAGCGAGCAGTGAAAGCAGCAGAGAGTGCAAAGTGAGGTCACATCCTCAATAACAGGGTCTGCATGTGGAGTTTTACTCTGGCTCATTCACTTCATCCATCAGATGAAGATCTCTTAGAACAGCTAACTACAGGTAATATATTACAAGTCAAAGCAACAGTGAAAGGACTGAATGAACCAGGCTTAATAAGCTTCTCCACAGATGAAGACATAAAGGGTGGTGACTGCAGAGGTACAGAGCGGGGTCTACTGCATATCAAGTATTAGCATGTTTAGAATGAAGTCCAGCATTAACTTAAGAACAAAAGCAATGTTGTGTATTACATTCAATAACCTCAGCATGTCCATCTCTTCCCAGCGTGCTGCGTATGTTTTACATTACGGCGATCCAAAGCTCTCCAATGGGACCGCCCTGAAGCCCAGTCCTCTATGCAGCAGCTAAGTGAACATGACCAATACTTAAGGGGAACAGGAGGAAACATTGTGAAGCATCAGCACAGAGCCGTCCTGAACAGCAGAGCACCAACGCTGTTTCATGTGTGGAAGAGAGCGTTGTCCTTCCACATGGTGACATCACGACATGTTATGACTCATCTATGACCATCACATGTTTACATTACAGCTGCCAATCATTTTCCAGAGCACGCCGTCACTAAACAGCAAGGCATTTTATGACCTGTCCTGACCTCAGGCCGGAGAAGAACTTGTAAAGGCTTGTAATCCATCATTGCAGCTTTTATTGCAGCCTGGTGATTGGTGGGGAAAAAGCCAGTTTAATCAGCTGAATTTGCCAGAATATGAAAAGTGAACATCTTTGGGAAAAAGAATGGAAAGCCTTATAGTGCTAAAACCTTTACATTTTGACAAACATTTGGTCAAATTAGTTGTGAAGGTATCTTACAGAGAGCTGCAGTGTCCTCTGGGAGCTCACAGGATGAATCTGGAATTATGTGATGAGCACAGATAATCTTTGCCTATGTCAAACCCTCTGATGCTCTTTGTCCTGTCAGTGAATGTTGTTGGTCCTGACTATGTTCTCCATTGTCACACATTTAAAGACAAAAGTAACTACTACGACTTAAAATATTCAGCAGATTAAGAAATAATCATCAGTTGAAAACGTAAATTGCATATCGGCATAACAACTGTGACAAAATAAAAGCAGCCAGGATGTTCACTGTGATGGATCACAAACCTCAACGTTTATTGACATAGCATGGTGAATTCAATGGAAACCAATAGCAAAGCATTGCTAATGCTACCAGTGAGCTAGCTGCTTCGGAAAATGCTCAGCAGTGATGCACACGCGTGTGCTCCAAGTAAACGGGCTAAAACATGCAAAAGTCACGAGGTGGTCTCCTTCAGGACACGGGAAGTGAACTGGTAGTCACTCCATGTTAGCATGTCAGTTAGCACAACACTGAGCATGCTGGATCTGTGGAAAGGAGAGCGGGCTTTTCAATTAGGCTTATTTAATAATCCCTGTTGCTCTGAGCTCTCAGAGCGGCAGCAGATCATAATCCTGCCCCAGCTGGCAGCGTCGGACTCAGACCTGGACCTCAGGGTGGAAACTAAGAAAAGAGTGCAGTCGTTGTCATGGTGAGAAGCCCCTCAGTGGGTGTGTGAGCCTCCGGAGTTGGGGGGCGCTGTGGTCCCTGCACCCCCCCTCTGTCCAGGGCCTCTCCTGCCGTGGCCCAGGACACAGTGAGCACTGCCGCACCCTTCATCATCCGCACCATCATCTCCCTCGCTTTCAGATGACGACTCTCCAAACTGTCGGGGCTTCTCATAAATACAGCAGCCTGGAACACAACGGACACGGTTAGGATCATCCTCATCTACAGAGGACACGGTCAGGATCATCCTCATCTACAGAGGACACGGTCAGGATCATCCTCATCTACAGAGGACACGGTCAGGATCATCCTCATCTACAGAGGACACGGTTAGGATCATCCTCATCTACAGAGGACACGGTCAGGATCATCCTCATCTACAGAGGACACGGTCAGGATCATCCTCATCTACAGAGGACACGGTCAGGATCATCCTCATCTACAGAGGACACGGTCAGGATCATCATCTACAGCGGATGCCTTCTGAGGCTACATCCCGAGTCTCTAAGCTGCATCCCCATTTCCCTCACTTGCGTCCTTTCCTTGTGTCTTAGTCCCTCAAACATAGTCCCATGAAAATAGATTTGATATATTTTAACCAGACGCTGAACAAGAAAACTCTAATATAAAACGTGAGTTTACTCTGTGATCATCTTCACTCTGGAAGGAAACTCCAGAGATCAGTCATCAGCTGCAGCGTCCAATCAGATAACAGAGGAACATTGAGGGGGCGTGTCTAGCATTAAAACACTTCCTGGAAGCTGGTGGCTCCTCCTCCAGCTGCAGTTATCCCGTGTGTAGTGAATAAGAGTCTAGTTATTCACTTAATGGGGACTCCCATTTAATGGAAGGAGACTTCCAGGTTGTGGAGATACAGAGGTAACCACCGGACCGGGGCCATTGAAAAGTGAACGCAATCCAGCAGGAGTCCCGCTCCGCTCCTAGATCCAGACAAATGTAAGTAATCGTTGGGTTGCACTGCCGAGCCCGTTACATGGGGACATATAATGCTCATCTGTGGGCTACACCTTAGCCTGGGTTTAGCCCTGACTTCCACATTTAAGAGAGTCCTAACCATTACAAGTCATGCTGCATGAGCATGGATGAACTGACTATTTTGTTCTTTGTTGCATCGTCAGGACTGACTAAACCCCCAGAACCTCAGCGTGTTGTACTGAGCATCAGTGATACCAATGACAGGCTGTGGGGAGCGTTCCCGGCCAGCCAGTGAGCATCTCAGTGAGCTATAGGACCACTTGGGACTAACACTGTGTTAAAAGTGCCTTTAGAAGTCAGCACCACCATGTGGGACAACCTATTCCAGTTCACCAGCATGTTTAAGCAGCTCCAGCTATCAAATTCAATCATCAGACCTTTACTGACAGAAAAGGAACCAGTGTGGCTCATGAGGAAGATGAACTCACACTTTGAAGACCTTCTCCCGAGGTGCTCGTTGTCAACGGTGTCACTGGACCACTCCACCTTCTTCTCAGTCTTCCTCTTCCTCAGCTTGATTGTCAGGCTTCGCCCCTCCTGTAACATGTGAGACACACTGGGCTTCAGACTGGGCGGAGTGTGTAACTGTGTCCCACAGCCAGAAGGTCCTGATGTCCAGTCCCACAGATAAGCCAGGCGCAGCTGTGCATGGACGGCAACGCAGAAGAGGACTTCCACATGGAAACTCCCTCCAAGCAAATAGTTTTGGACATAATGTACAAAGGAATTTGTCAGATTGAACATTTGCAGTCCTATCTTCATCATTAAGGTCTCACCGATGTAATGGATGTCAGTGGGATTGTTACGATTTTTGGCCCAGAGTTTGATGGACCTGGCTTTGTGCGTGGGGGCACAAAGCCAGGTTGTTATCGGTTCTCTGCCCCTTCATTGGAACAGACTAAGACCAGCATCACGTGGGCAGGGTGGTCCACGTCTATCTGGCTGTATACAGTGATCATAGTGCGTCAGATACACTGCTTATTATATTATCTGGTTCAATGAAGGGCCGGTCTCAGATCGGAATAGGCGGTGAGGCCACGCTCTGGGTTGCTTATCGGTTGCTTATCGGTCCTCACAGCAGGACTTGAGGTGAATATCTGCGGTGTCCCGGGTCCAGAGGACCTGGACCTGCGCAGAGAAGCGTCGCCTCTTCCCGGCGAGGCCTCATGAAGCGCAGCGCCGTGTTCACACCATCACACGTCCTCGACCTGATGACAGCTTACCTGCTGGGGCGGCGGCGGCGTGCTCGTCTGAACGGTCTCCGTTATCGTCTCACTCGATGTCCCGGGAGCCTCCGCCATCCCTGGAGCTGCTCGCTAACGCTACCGTTAGCTAAATCAAACAGGACACGGAGACCCGGAGGGCAGCGCGAGTGACTGTTCGCGGTGAGAGCTCACGCTACAAGGACGGATCTTACTTATTTACAGCCCAGACTACGATGGGAGAGTGTTGACGTGAAGCTTCTGAGGCGTTGAACAGTGTTGAGATGTGGTCAAGCTGCCGACGAGCAGATCAACCTCTAACGGAAGTCAAAGCTTGGTACCTCAAAATGTGTGTCAGCTCTGTAAATCACGGTGTCGCATAAACGACATACAGTGACGCCAAACCACCGCGTTATTGTGTAATATATGTATCCAATAAAGTAACAGTTGGACCAATAATGTTGCATTTTTTTGTGAACATTGTTCCTATATGTCGTTTTATTTTTACACGTCGGCAGGATTAGTCTTTCTCGGTCTGTCAGCGGCAGTGTTGAGGGGAAGACATTTCCAGAGGGACAGTAGCCACTTCCGGTCGTCCGTGACATTTAATACGTCGTCCAAAAACATCACCTCCATGCCAAGACTACAAGAAAAATATATTCCAACAGAGTGATTTGACATGACAGTTATTCTACAAAGTTATGCATCGATGCAATGTTTACATATAATTCACAACCTGTTGGAAAATACCTTTCTGGGTCTTTCTAAGGCGAAGAGGCAAAGTTAAACGGTCGTGGCGGTCATTTCGGAGCCCTCGTGTGAAAGCACAGTAAGTAGCTGCACGAAGCCAGAGGGAATATGAGCTGTCACCGCAGATGCACTTCTTTCTAATGTGTTTGATAACTTACAATTCTGACTGCTTGTGTGTGGTCGTTTCTCGCGCAGTGTGCTATTGAGGATGTGGAGGGCACAACGTGTCCTGAGCTGGAGGCTGTCAGCCAGACTCTGCTCCAACAAGCCGCCAACACCACCCTCCTCTTCAGCTTCACCTCAAGCAAACTGCTCTCCACGACCGCGAGCAGAGAAGCAGCGGCGGAGACGAGAGCGGGAAGAGGCCATACTGTCAAGCCAAAGCAGTGTAAGTACGAAAGAAGCTTCATGGAAAGACTCCTGCTGTGGACAGCTCCTCCAAAGCCACTTCTCTATCATTTACCATACAAGTACAGCTCCACTTCTCTATCATTTACCATACAAGTACAGCTCCACTTCTCTATCATTTACCATACAAGTACAGCTCCACATCTCTATCATTTACCATACAAGTACAGCTCCACATCTCTATCATTTACCATACAAGTACAGATGTGTATAGCTCTATCATTTTTCATTTTTGAACCCAGAAGACGAGCAGAAAGAAGGTTGTTTTGGCAGATGTTTGGCTGGTGAGTCTCCTCAGGAGGTTAACCAGCGGAGCACTGCAGTGGAGCGGGGTCAACATGACTAACCCCGCTCTCACCAGCAATCAGTCCAGTGGTCCTGAGCATCAGGTGCACAACACAGACTCTGATGCAGAAACCATACACCGGCTAATGCTTTAGCTTCATTTGTTGTACATGTCCAATTCTGTCATAATTGAATGTTTTGTTTTGCCTTATTTTTTAATAGATGTATCTGTTTTGTCAAATTACAATGACCCCCCCCCCCGCCCCTCCATCTCCCATGTTTCCCTAAATGTCCACATCAAACAACCAATGAATTGTTGTATTTCTTCAGACCTCGCTTGTCCCCCTGTGGCATGAATCTGTGGTGTATTCCTGCAGCTCAGTGGATATGAGTTTACACATGGCAATCATTACTCTGATGTCTGATGTCATGGTCCATTGCTCGCATCATTGAAGGCGTGGTGGACATGCCGTGTGCTCTGTTGGCTTGCAGACTGCTGCAGAGGAAGCAGTGGACTGGCGTGAGAGGCGGAAGGTGCTGTACGCTGCTCAAAGCCCTCCAGGGACAAAGAAAGGTGACAGAGTGTTTCTGTAGCTGCTGGTCTGCCGTGTCCGCCCACTTTAAAGCTGCTCTTCTCTGCAGACACCAGCTCGCCGTTCCCAGACGCTTACTGTCCAGATTATGTGGAGTCCAGCTGGTATCAGTGGTGGGAGAAGGAGGGATTTTTCCGTCCAGAACAACATGTGAGGAAAACACAATAACACACTAAAACACTTGTAAAAAACTAAAGTGGATCTTCAATTATTTATTGGTATTTGACTTCCTTTACATACAGCCTTTGCCTTTTGATATAATCTGTCATATGAAGTGTGAAACTCTGTGATATCCCTCCACCTGTCATGTGAACAAATAGCATGCCTAGCCACAGGTCACCGTCAGAAGTCAACATGTTATTGGTTTATTGTTTGTCTTCTTTCTTCATTGAGTCCGATGACCAGGCCAACATGTGCCTTGTGACCGCAGCAGAGGTCCAGAGCAGTAGTGACCAGCAGGTAAAGAACACGCTCACTCTCTTGCCTGTCATGTCCACCAGGAGAGCTTGTCTCACCGGGAGGATCAGACCTTCGCTCTGTGCATCCCTCCACCAAACGTGACTGGCACTCTGCACCTGGGCCACGCTCTCACTGTGGCGGTGGAGGACGCTCTGGTCCGATGGTAACGCCTGCAGCCGCTCACGCCTCCGTCCTCGCTAGTTAAGGGATTGATGTGTTTGTTTGATAAAGTCCAATATGTGTTTGTAATCCACCAGGAGGAGGATGCAGGGCCACAGAGTCCTGTGGGTCCCTGGATGTGACCATGCAGGTATTGCAACACAGGTACGACAACGTCTTGTCTCCTTCCTCTTTAATGAGGGATTTAAAGGTTCGTCAAGTCTCTGTTTCTCAGCTTCCACATGGAAGTGCAAAGTGACCTGCTGTAAAGGCTGCTTGGTGTCAATCCCCTGCTAACGTCATTCCAATGGACAAAATCCCCCGTCCTCGTACTGCTACTACTCCATTAGAAGTCCTGAACCAGAGGAGACGTGACAGAGTCGCGTCCAGCAGCTCTCCTCATGGCCAGAGAACTTGATGTGGAGTTCCTCTTAACGGCATGAAGAAGCAGCATCAAACCAAAAGATATTTACATGAAACAAGAAGCACGTTTCATTTCATTTAGCTGCTGTTTGGATGTGATGTTATTGTTCTTCTGGCTCTTCAAGGACAGGACGCCTGTGAAGGCCTTGTGCTGCGTCCCGTAAAACGACATTTTTTATTGTGTGTGTGTGTGTGTGTGTGTGTGTGTGTGTGTGTAGGCGGTGGTGGAGCGCCGGCTGCTGAGGGACAGAGGGAAGCGCAGACAGGACTTCACCAGGACACAGTTTCTCAGTGAGGTGTGGAAATGGAAGAACGAGTGAGTCTGAACTTTCCCATCGTATCCGTCTTCATCCAGTATTTGGGCCACAGCCTGTTGACGCTCCCTGTGTGTCCCAGGACAGGAGGAGAGATCTACCACCAGCTGAGGAGGCTGGGAGCGTCTCTAGACTGGAGCAGAGCGTGCTTCACCATGGATCCAGTAAGATGTGTCGCTCTCTTTGTATAGCACCTGGAACATGTCTAGTGCGAGTCTGTCGAGTCGCAAATGGTCCTGATGGAGGAAAATGTCGCCCCCTCTGTACGGTGGTATGCTGTGAGATAATGTGTGCAGGAGGGTCCACACTGCACATGGAGCCACCGCCCCTCACTGTGATCGTGATGATGAGCTCATCTGAGACTAGCCGTGGATTATATGGATGTCTTCTCCATATCTGACTAATACCCCGTGAGCTGGGCGCTCAGTGCAGCTCTCCTTGTGTCTCCAGCAGAGCTTTCAAGTCCTGCACATCGTACACAGGGGTTTAAGATTGCTCCCTTGCATGATACGTTCACGATACGTTCTTTATTTGTATTGATGTGTTATGAATAGAGATGTTTTCATAAACCCTTGGCTTTAACGCGTGCCGTGTCGGGGTGTGGTTCAGGGGTTCAGCAGGGCGGTGACCGAGGCCTTCGTCCGGCTGAGTGACTCCGGTCTGGTTTATCGCTCCGAGGCGCTGGTCAACTGGAGCTGTGCTCTGGGCTCGGCCATCTCGGACATCGAGGTGAGTCCAGTGACGTGTAGATAACTTTGGCTCTACCTCTCTCTACATCGGACTGATGGGAAAATGAAAGTCTAACGCCAGCGTTAACATCAACTCCTCCAGATAGTGCAAGAAACACAGGGTTCATTTGTTACAGACTGATCAACACAGGTATATTTTAGTCTCTCCACAAATGAACATTGAGAGCCAGATGTAATAAAAGCATGTATGCTGTGGTTTCATGAGAGTCTGGATGTAGAGACCTGCAGCGCTCCATCATTCTTTCTACAGTCCCACACACTGGCAACATGCGTTTAGTGAGGAGCTGTTCTTGAGTCGGGTCTAATTTTGATAAAGGTATTTTGATCCGCTTGCGTTCTTCTCCTTGAGTTTTCAACTGGATCTCCCGCTCAAGGAGATGTTTAATGTGCCGTTACGTGACCCACACGGGCCCTTGGTATGTGATAACAGCTGTTCATGGGGAAGAGTGCTTCCTGTGCACAGCTGAGAGAGACTGACTGCCGGGTGCATGTTAAAGCTCTGGAAAAAGCTAGTTAGAGGACCTCGTGTCAAGATTGAGTTTTTGTGAAACTATTCCCAGAATGATTGTTGTCACTGCGCCCTGTGTGTAACCATGGTCCTCCTTCAGAGCGTGGCTGCTTCCATGAGCAGCAGGTTTCCTACGGCCTTCATCCAACACAGAGGACACACACATTGAGCCCTGAGTGTGTCCCTCACTGTGTCCATGTTGTCCCATCATCATTCATTCTGTCCTGCATCACTTCGCTGTAATGACAAAGAGTGCCATTGGTCAGAAGGATACATGTCAGTCTGTGGACTTCCTGTCAGGTGGACTCCCGGGAGCTGTCTGGACCCAGCATGCTCTCTGTTCCTGGTTATGAAGACACGGTGGAGTTTGGCACCATGCTGACCTTCGCCTACCCGTTAGAGGACCACGGTGAGTGTGTGAGACCATGCTGTGTTTGGTGGCGAGCCCTCTTATGACTCCTCCAACTTGCCTGTGTTCTAGATGGAGAGGTGCAGGTGTCCACCACCCGACCTGAGACCATGCTGGGAGACGTGGCTGTAGCGGTTCACCCTGACGACCCTCGCTATCAGGCCAGTAGCACTGTGTGATACAACGCTTATATTGTATATTTAGAAATGTATAAGGGATAGAAACAAGAAAATCTAAAGACCTTAAAGGGCTAAAGATGAGTTGAAGAATAAACATTTGGATCACGATAGTATAGTTCACACACATTTGATGAGACCTAATTCTAACATTTAGTGTGGTCCTCTTTGTTCCAGGCTGTCCACGGGAAGCAGTGCAGACACCCCTTCACCAACCGACTCCTGCCCATCATCACTGACTCCTCGGTGGACATGCAGCTGGGAACTGGTGACAGCAGACACATAGTGAGCCCCACAGCTTGTCCATCTGTTGCTCTGTCGTCTGATGTGAGCCGCTGGTGTTCCTGTTCTGCAGGCGCAGTGAAGGTGACTCCTGCTCACGACCACACCGACTTCCTGCTGTCACAGAGACACGCGCTGCCACGCCTCACTGTGATTGGAGGAGATGGGACCATGACTCCACCCTGTGGACAATGGCTCGAGGTGCATGAACTCATGTTGTGTGTCCACTTAGTGTTAGCGCATGATGCGGTGGACACGGGGCCGTGTTGAACTCTGCTGGGCGTTAGTGATGGAGGACAGAGAGCTACAGCAGCATGTTTCCTTCTCCTTCAGGGAGTGAAGCGCTTTGATGCCAGACAGCTGCTTGTGGACGCCCTGGTTGAGAAGAGGCTGTTCAGAGGAAAGAAGAATCATGCCATGACTTTACCCATCTGCAGGTAACTATTCATATTGTTATTATTGCTATTCAAATTTGGGTTTCAGTGCCCAAGGACACATGGCCACACAGCGGAGCCAGGGATGGAACCATTACAGGACGACCCGGCTCACCACTGAGCCGCGGTCGCCCAGTTGTACTGATGAAAGCATCAATGTGGTGGTAATATGGACATTTGTTTTCCAAATGCATAAAAAGAGGCCTTTCATTGTTGAAAATGGCCAGTTTAGTTGTAACTAACTTTTCAAATATTTCTGGTGTTTTTTTGCCTCCTGTGCGGATGAATATTATTCCTGCAAACGAGAACAGTCTCAACCAGAACTGAAGAGGGTTGTGTTAAAATTACTCCACTTCAAAGTATTTTATTACAAATTACGTGAGATTTTTTATCGGCCTATCAAATACAAATTACGAAATGCTCAAAGTACTTGAAATACATATTATAAATACAAGAAATAGCAATACTGCCCATCTGTCGTTCGTATGTGTGCATGGATTCATCTTGTTTTGCAGCGGGAGAACTTTAAGACCTGGAGTTGACCATGAAGCATAGACTTCTATACAACCAGAGGAGTCGCCCCCTGGTGGTCAGGAGAGAGAATGCAGCTTTAACACATGCAGCATAGACTTCTATACAACCAGAGGAGTCGCCCCCTGGTGGTCAGGAGAGAGAGTGCAGCTTTTACACATGAAGCAGAGACTTCTAAACAACCAGAGGAGTCGCCCCCTGGTGGTCAGGAGAGAGAATGCAGCTTTAACACATGAAGCATAGACTTCTATACAACCAGAGGAGTCGCCCCCTGGTGGTCAGGAGAGAGAATGCAGCTTTAACACATGAAGCATAGACTTCTATACAACCAGAGGAGTCGCCCCCTGGTGGTCAGGAGAGAGAATGCAGCTTTAACACATGAAGCATAGACTTCTATACAACCAGAGGAGTCGCCCCCTGGTGGTCAGGAGAGAGAATGCAGCTTTAACACATAAAGCATAGACTTCTATACAACCAGAGGAGTCGCCCCCTGGTGGTCAGGAGAGAGAATGCAGCTTTAACACATGAAGCATAGACTTCTATACAACCAGAGGAGTCGCCCCCTGGTGGTCAGGAGAGAGAATGCAGCTTTTACACATGAAGCATAGACTTCTATACAACCAGAGGAGTCGCCCCCTGGTGGTCAGGAGAGAGAGTGCAGCTTTAACACATGCAGCATAGACTTCTATACAACCAGAGGAGTCGCCCCCTGGTGGTCAGGAGAGAGAATGCAGCTTCAACACATGAAGCATAGACTTCTATACAACCAGAGGAGTCGGCCCCTGGTGGTCAGGAGAGAGAATGCAGCTTTAACACATGAAGCATAGACTTCTATACAACCAGAGGAGTCGCCCCCTGGTGGTCAGGAGAGAGAATGCAGCTTTAACACATGAAGCATAGACTTCTATACAACCAGAGGAGTCGCCCCCTGGTGGTCAGGAGAGAGAATGCAGCTTTAACACATGAAGCATAGACTTCTATACAACCAGAGGAGTCGCCCCCTGGTGGTCAGGAGAGAGAATGCAGCTTTAACACATGAAGCATAGACTTCTATACAACCAGAGGAGTCGCCCCCTGGTGGTCAGGAGAGAGAATGCAGCTTTAACACATGAAGCATAGACTTCTATACAACCAGAGGAGTCGCCCCCTGGTGGTCAGGAGAGAGAATGCAGCTTTAACACATAAAGCATAGACTTCTATACAACCAGAGGAGTCGCCCCCTGGTGGTCAGGAGAGAGAATGCAGCTTTAACACATGAAGCATAGACTTCTATACAACCAGAGGAGTCGCCCCCTGGTGGTCAGGAGAGAGAATGCAGCTTTTACACATGAAGCATAGACTTCTATACAACCAGAGGAGTCGCCCCCTGGTGGTCAGGAGAGAGAGTGCAGCTTTAACACATGCAGCATAGACTTCTATACAACCAGAGGAGTCGCCCCCTGGTGGTCAGGAGAGAGAATGCAGCTTCAACACATGAAGCATAGACTTCTATACAACCAGAGGAGTCGGCCCCTGGTGGTCAGGAGAGAGAATGCAGCTTTAACACATGAAGCATAGACTTCTATACAACCAGAGGAGTCGCCCCCTGGTGGTCAGGAGAGAGAATGCAGCTTTAACACATGAAGCATAGACTTCTATACAACCAGAGGAGTCGCCCCCTGGTGGTCAGGAGAGAGAATGCAGCTTTAACACATGAAGCATAGACTTCTATACAACCAGAGGAGTCGCCCCCTGGTGGTCAGGAGAGAGAATGCAGCTTTAACACATGAAGCATAGACTTCTATACAACCAGAGGAGTCGCCCCCTGGTGGTCAGGAGAGAGAATGCAGCTTTTACACATGAAGCATAGACTTCTATACAACCAGAGGAGTCGCCCCCTGGTGGTCAGGAGAGAGAGTGCAGCTTTAACACATGCAGCATAGACTTCTATACAACCAGAGGAGTCGCCCCCTTGTGGTCAGGAGAGAGAATGCAGCTTTTACACATGAAGCAGAGACTTTTCGGAATTGGAGGTTGCCGCCTGGTTTAGCTCCCAATTATGTAATTTAAGCCTGAAGGGTACTATGTGGAGTTTCTGACTGCTATTAAAACTAGTATTGGAATAATTTTTAAAAAAAGACAATATTTTATGAGTGGGTCCCCATTTTGTTTGTCTCATTCATATGCACAAGGCTGCACAGTATTCTACCGATCTACAGGTGGTGCTAACGAGTCAGGAACCGTTGTAAATGTGTGGATGCACTGTAATGTCCTATATGTTTGTGGTGTCTTTCTTCCCTCCTCTCCTGGTCCCAGCCGCTCAGGTGATGTCATTGAACCTCTTCTAAAGAGGCAGTGGTTCGTGAGCTGTGAAGAAATGGGTCAAAAAGCTATCCAGGTAAGTTGGTCGAGATGTTGAGATTTTGAACGTTGAAGGTTGCATCCTATGCTATAAAGTCAAGTGATCCTTGAACTCTTTGAACATGAAACACTAAAGAAGGGTCCTATTCATGTTCCTGTCAGGCTGTGGAGGA
Organism: Clinocottus analis; assembly: GCF_023055335.1. Classification (NCBI taxonomy): domain Eukaryota; kingdom Metazoa; phylum Chordata; class Actinopteri; order Perciformes; family Cottidae; genus Clinocottus; species Clinocottus analis. Next base: position 337,866 of record NW_027176187.1, on the reverse strand, counting down.
TGGACAGCTGGAAATCACCCCTCACTACTACACCAAGACATGGAAGAACTGGCTGTCCAACATCAGGTAGGCTGTCCTGACCCTTGACCTGGACACAACTCTGTGTTTGAACAGTGGTGTGTTGTTGTTGTCACTGGTGTGATTTGTGCGCAAAATGACATCACTTTGGGGATGAATGAACTCTTTTTTCAAGAAAAGATTGTCGACAATGTCCCTCTGTCTGCCTTGCAGTGATTGGTGCATTTCCAGGCAGCTTTGGTGGGGTCATCAGATCCCTGCTTACCAAGTGGACTTTCCTAACTCTACAGACAAACAAGAGGTAATACTTCACTGAAATGTTTGGTTTCTCTGTTAGACTGACTGTGTTTGTTCCAGCCCATTCAGCTGATGCCACCCTGATGATGCCCTGCCCATATCATGATCAATGTCAGTCAGTCCCAGACTTTGATCTATGCTTCTCTGTGTGTTTGTTTGTGATAGGAGCAGTGGGTTTGGGGACGGAGCGAGGACGAGGCCCGACAAAGAGCTGCTGTTAAATATGGAGTGAAGCCGGGAGACATCACTTTGACTCAGGGTGACTCACCTCTTGTCTTACTTTCCCCTGCTGAGGAAACCCTCCTTCACATTCAGGGGAATGGAGGGGAACGCTCATTTAACCACAGCTTTCCGCCAGGAAGTTTTACCACATTTGCTATTGCAGCTAGCACTGCTACAGTGAGTGAGGGATTGAGTGTGCACCTCAGTGTCTGTCCGCGTTTAATGTCTTATTCTGCAGCAGCAGACTGCATACTATTTTGGGTGTTTAGTTAGAGCTGCATGCTGAAGGAACTCATACTTTCTCAAAACAACTTTCATTGCCTGTTTTGTACTGCTTGCTGACGTCCGTACTCCTAACCCCCTGGATGGTAGGGGATAATACAGCTGAGGGCATCAGCGACCTCACAATGTTTTTATTGTAACTCTTGCCCTGCTTTCTACTTGCCGACTACTTGCCATGCTCTCCTGCCGCCGGCCTCAGGCTCTGGTAGCAAACGGTCCACCTGTATCCTTGTCTGCCCGGACTATCTGTATTCAGGTCAATTCCCTGCTGCCGGTCATTGTCCGCCGGGACATATATATTCAATTCAATGTATTTTGCATTGCCCAAAATCAGAGGGCTTTACAATCTGTACACGTATACATCCTCTGTCCCAGGACCTCTCATCGTAACAGGAAAAACTAAACCAAAGGGAGAAGCTTCATAGAGCAACAGAGGAGGATCCTCTCTCTGATGGACAGAAGCAGCAGATGTCATGTGACCAGAATGAACAACGTAACAGAGTTACAGCTCATGACATGAAGATGAGAGAAACTATTCATATGAGTAGTATACACATGGACCACAATCCAGATAACCACAGTCCATAAAGCAGAAGGAATTAGAGAGGAAGGGCAGGAGGCAGAAAACAGGAGGCATGAACCAGGAGGCATGAAGCATGAACCAGGAGGCATGAAGCATGAACCAGGAGGCATGAAGCATGAACCAGGAGGCATGAACCAGGAGGCATGAACCAGGAGGCATGAACCAGGAGGCATGAACCAGGAGGCATGAACCAGGAGGCATGAACCAGGAAGCATGAACCAGGAGGCATGAACCAGGAGGCATGAACCAGGAGGCATGAACCAGGAGGCATGAAGCATGAACCAGGAGGCATGAAGCATGAACCAGGAGGCATGAAGCATGAACCAGGAGGCATGAAGCATGAACCAGGAGGCATGAAGCATGAACCAGGAGGCATGAAGCATGAACCAGGAGGCATGAAGCATGAACCATGAACCAGGAAGCATGAACCAGGAGGCATGAACCAGGAAGCATGAACCAGGAGGCATGAACCAGGAAGCATGAACCAGGAGGCATGAACCAGGAGGCATGAACCAGGAAGCATGAACCAGGAGGCAGGAAGCATGAACCAGGAGGCAGGAAGCATGAACCAGGAGGCAGGAAGCACGAACCAGGAGGCAGGAGGCAGGAAGCACGAACCAGGAGGCAGGAAGCACGAACCAGGAGGCAGGAAGCACGAACCAGGAGGCAGGAAGCACGAACCAGGAGGCAGGAAGCACGAACCAGGAGGCAGGAAGCATGAACCAGGAGGATCTATGGAAACTTGAGGAGAGAAAGCACACAGGCTCCCGGGAAGAAGTAGAGTTAGTAAAGTGCATTGAAGAGACAGAATTCATCCAAAAGGAGAGAGAGAAGAGGAGCTCAGTGTATCCTCAAATGTCTCCCATCAGTCTCGGCCTATAGCAGAACATTTGAGGGGGGTAGTTGTCTGACTCCCTCTGAAAATAGCTTCCTGGATCGAAGGTGTTGACTCCTACAACTGCTCCGTTTCCACTTACAAGAGATACATAGAATATTAGGTCATAGGCAGTTTTTGAATCAATGGAGGCGCTATAATTCACCTACGATATTTAATGATGTCCTTGTCGTGCTGCTCTGGTAGAAGGCCTTCATTCTTCATTGGTTGGTATCCCTCTGTGGCAGACCCTGATGTCCTGGATACGTGGTTCTCCTCCGGGCTGTTTCCCTTTGCAATGCTTGGCTGGCCTGAGCAGGTACTGCACCAAGTCCAGCAGAACATCGTCCTCAACAACAGCCCCGTCTCTTTGTGTTATAACCACACCGCCACTTCCCACAGACCACGGACCTCCAGCGTTTCTACCCCAGTTCCCTTCTGGAGACGGGCAGTGACCTCATTTTCTTCTGGGTGGCGAGGATGGTGATGCTGGGCACCGAGCTGACTGGACAGCTGCCCTTCAAACAGGTTCTTAGCCAATGAAAAACCTACAACACAACGGTGTTATTACAAACACTACGAGTTGATCACTGTGTCGGCCCACCCTGCTGTTTTCTCTTCCCATCATGCCTTTCAGGTTCTCCTTCACTCCCTGGTGAGAGATAAACATGGCAGGAAGATGAGTAAATCTCTGGGAAATGTCATTGACCCATTAGATGTGATCCATGGAGTCTCTCTGCAGGTACGTAGCACATGGTCTGGTCCATGAGATACATCATTAGTGGCTGCGTTTCCCAGATTCACGTTCTTAAGGACTTAAGAAGGCTTGAAAGAAGGTTCGCTAAGAAGGAGCGATAAGATACGAGTGTTTCCCAGATGCGTTCTTAACTGCCTTCTTAAGATCTCGCCAAAGAAGCTTCCTAAGACGCTCTTAGTGGGAGCTGTTCACCGCCGTGGAGATGAAACTAAATCAATCGATGCCAGGTTAATCGATCACCCACCACTTTATCAGCGCATAAATCACACATAGGTGCAATTACGCTTCGCTACGCAATTACGCTACGCGTGCGCGCGTGCGTGCCATCGACACCAATCACCCGGGGATCTCAGCCATGGCATGAAATCCACGGTGGACCTGGCGGACCTCGTCCCGTGTGGTGGGCATTCTGATGTGTGTCCGCATGGCGCAGGAGGATCGGTGTCACGCTGCCACACTCCGTGAAACCGATGCCTTGCTGAGGCCGGTGCCGTCCCCACAACCTCCAGGGAGCTCCCCATGCGTAAAGACGCAGGCTGAGGGCAACATTGCAGCGGGTTGGCCTCTGGATGTGTGGTGACACTAGCGTGTATTTATGCATTTATGTAACTATCTGGCTTTGCGCACGGCGACGCTGTTGGTTAGCAGCGAGGTGATGCTGTATTGCAGCCGTGGTGTCTCTCACGTGGACTTCATTCAGCAACGCCTTTAGACGTGGAGCCTCTCTTGATGAGGTTCAGCAGAGTTCAGTTACACCTGTCAGCTTGCTGATATGATGTTTTTATAGCTAACGTAAACTCATATGCAGATGCCGAATGTGTGTGAAAACGCGAGTGATAGTCATGCTGATTCATTTTATGTATTTAGCTACAAGGACACAGGGGAAAATCTTTATTTTTATATTGTCATTTTTCTTCTTTTTATGCTATTATTTTTCTTGCGTCAGTGTTCTGCAGCTGTGGGCGCACATTCATCATGAAGCATGGTTTTAGTACTCCTTTGAATGTCAGATATAACTTTCCCTGACGCGGCTGCAGTGAGCGTTTAGTCGCTAAGAAGGCTGTTAAGAGTGGGTCAGACTGATCTTACGTTTGCTTCTTAGTGAAAGAGCGTCTTAAGCTAAGAACGACTCAGGGAAACACATCGTTCTTTCACAGCGCTCTAAGAGCGCTCCTAAAACGCTCTTAAGACGCTCTTAGCGCTTAAGAGCGTCTTAATGAATCTGGAAACGCGGCCAATGTCAGTCTGAAGGAAGGGGCGAGATTCTGAGGGTCCAGACTTTTGGTCCAATATATTTTACAAGACCTGGAAAACCTTTATTAACAGCCTCAACGTCACTCCTGAGACATGTTGCCTGTTGGAGAGAAGGAAATGAATATGTGTTTCCTCTATTCATGGCCTTCCTCTTTGTTTACATTTGTAGTCATATTTATTTATGGGGACTGCACGGTGGTGTAGTCGCCACCTCACAGCAAGAGTAGCGCGGTAGCATGGCTTCTCCACACGTTCTCCCCCAGCTACGGATGTGAGTTAGTCCTGATGAACAGGTGGTGCCTTCATGTAGCTCCTCCATCAGTGTGAATGTTAGTCCTGATGGACAGGTGGTGCCTTCATTTAGCTCCTCCATCAGTGTGAATGTTAGTCCTGATGGACAGGTGGTACCTTCATGTAGCTCCTCCATCAGTGTGAATGTTAGTCCTGATGGACAGGTGGTGCCTTCATGTAGCTCCTCCATCAGTGTGTGAATGGGTAATGGTGAATGGACCTGTACTTGTAAAGTGCTTTTCTGGTCTTCCGACCACTTGAAGCGCTTTAACACTACATGACATCATTCACCCATTCACACACTGATGAGAGACGCCACCATGCAGGGGCCACATCAGGATTATTAACCCTTCATGCTCCGTAGGCGCAGCTATGGGAGCACCACCAATCCTCTGATTGAAAGACGACCCTGCTCACCACTGAGCCTCAGCCGCCCTGTGAATGTACCGTGTGGTGTTCAAGAGCTCCGAGTGGTCAGTACAGCCCATCCATGCATCCGTTCTGGTTCCCTCAGACGTTGTTGTTGTTTCCTCAGAGACTTCAAGAGAAAGTGAAGGAGGGAAACCTGGACCCCAGGGAGCAGCTGGTTGCCATGGAAGCTCAGGTGAGCTCCCTCTCTCCTCTCTGTTTCTCTCCTGCTGACTTCTCTCATCACTCATTACTTCCTGTCTTATCGGTCACGTCCATCTGCTTCCCCACAGAGGAAAGACTTCCCCAAGGGGATCCCCCAGTGTGGGACGGACGCTCTGAGGCTGGCCCTGTGCTCCCACAAGATGCAGGGTGAGTGAGTGTGTGTGTGTGTGTGTGTGTGTGTGTGTGTGTGTGTGTGTGTGTGTGTGTGTGTGTGCTGTTCAACAGAAGAGCTGGCCTGATGCTCTTCCTGGAGCAGCGTGACTCCGAGGTGTTCTCATGCTTTCATGAAGACTTCATTTGGGTCAGAGGTGCTCCTCCTGAGTGTCTCTGTGGTTAGTCCACGTTCCTCTCCTCATGATGATGTCATTGTAGACGAGGGCTGGGGAGGAAACCACCAGAGAGAGTATGAAGCTTCAGTTAAAGCAACATGTTGTAGTTCAAGCTGCAGTGAGACAGTGGAAGTCCAGTTGGAGTAACAGATGCATTCATGGAAAAGCCTGTTAGATTCAAACTCTTCACTGTCGTTTAGAATCATCATTTCAAGGTTTTACAAGACTGGAAAGTTATCATGGAGGCAACTACTTCCTGGTCACTGGTGACAATGGTGAGGCAAACAGCTTCTGAGCTCAAGGGAGACGGTTCGATCCCCAGTGTCCCCATCGCTCCCATGTGGAAGTGCCCTTGAGCAAGACCCTGACCCCCAGTTGCTCCCTGTGCTCCTCACGGCAGCACACTGCTTATGAATCACTCTGGAAGGTTAAATGCATGAATAAAGGATTCTGTCGAGCTGGTACTGCCGCTGACACTTACACATACGCATTCATATTTCTGGACTTTGGCTTGCTTCTATTCAATGAAATGTCTCGTTTGTATTGGTGCGTTGGTCAGCTGACCTGCCACTGACCCCCTCTCCCTGTGTGGGACTCTGGTTCTTCAGGAGAAGACATCAGTCTGTCCATCTCTCAGGTCCTGAGCTGCAGACACTTCTGTAATAAAATGTGGCAGACGCTGAGATTCACACTGGGAGTGCTGGGTGACGACACGACACCAGTGGGAACACTGGAGGAGGTACAGCAAAGACTTCTTTATTTTCTTAGTCTTCTACTTAGTTGTACTGTTGTTGGAAAAGGGCTAATCTTGATATATATATAATAAGATATTACAACAGTAACTTTTCATAAATGTGTAGAATTGCACTGCCAGCCCGACATTGTTGAGCTTCAGCGCATCACGTTGTGGTACAGGAACACAGCTGCTCGTGCTGCCTCAACACATGCAGGGAAGGAGTAGCTGAAATGTAAAAAGCCTTTTGAATAAAGTCAAGAAAATGCTCCATCCGTCCTGTCGCCATACACTGCAGAGCCACATCTTTCCTCTGCACTAAATCCTCATTTTCGTAGATATTCTTTATTACTCTTCATGTCTATGAAAGTCCAGGTGAGCGAGGTCAACAACGCAGCGACGCAGCTGTCCTCTGAAATGTCCGGTTCTCAAGGAAAGCTCGTCACACGCCTGCACACTTCAACACCCGCTCCTGTTTATCAGTCTATTGACATGAGGAAGCTGACCGGCACGTTGCACCCACACCAGGAGCTGCTGTCACATGTCGGGTGCAGACGAGAGGTGACATGGATGGCTCTTTAGAGTAGTGTCTGTCCTGCTGCCAGTCTTCATGCTAAGTGAGCCTCACCGTGTCGGGCTTCTTACTCCACTCACACAGGAGAGAAAGGTGATGGAGCACCTGATAGCATGGAGCACACGCTGACATTATAGCACCTCCTGTAACTTTAACTGCTGGGTAATCCAGCACGATCGATGGGGTCAGAACACACGCTGCTTTAACCACAGGGCGAAGGTTAGCTTCATCAAACCATGTCTTGAGTAACTGCTCTGAATGTTGCAGACGAGTGGTGTGAGCAGCCTGGACCGCTGGATCTGCTCCAGACTCTGCAGCACGGTGGCAGAGTGCGAGCGGGCCTTCCAGGCCTACGAGCTGCACGCCGCCACGGCCGCCCTGTACTCCTTCTGGGTCCACAGCCTGTGTGACGTCTACCTGGTGAGGAGCACAACTATCACAATGCATTGTGGGACCACTTTTTACAGGCGGCGATCTGCTAGTCTCAAAAGGAAGGACGATCTGTTCACCTGATGTCTCCATGGCGACAGGAGGCTTAGACACGGGGAATCAACGACTGATGGAAACTCATGAACCTGCGGTCGTGTCCACATGAGCGTGTGATAGACAGATATGTCCTTTATTAACGTGTGTGCGTGTGCGTGCGTGTGTGTGTGTGTGTGTGTGTGTGTGTGTGTGTGTGTGTGTGTGTGTGTGTGTGTGTGTGTGTGTGTGTGTGTGTGTGTGTGTGTGCGCGCGTGTGTGCGTGTGTGTGTGTGTGTGTGTGTGTGTGTGTGCGCGTGTGTGCGCGTGCGTGCGTGTGTGTGTGCGCGTGTGTGTGCGTGTGTGCGTGCGTGTGTGTGTGTGTGTGTGTGCCGTAGGAGCATGTGAAGGCCGTGCTGCAGCAGGGGCCCTCTCCGCAGCAGCAGGGCTCCAGGCCCGTGGCCCTCAGCGTGCTGGTCCACTGCGTGTCCGTGTCTCTGGCCCTGCTGTCCCCCTTCATGCCCTTCATCACTGAGGAGCTGTGGCAGAGGCTGCAGCCCTTCAGCCCTGCGGCGGCCCACGCGCCTCTGTGCTTACAGCCGTACCCCTGCTCCTCTCAGCTGGTAGGCCTGCAGCAGACTCATGGTGACCTTTCCAAAGGTCGCTCCTCACACACAGAACAGAACCACCTCAAGTGGAGTCCAGCCTCGCATCGGCATGCTTCAGCTTTTCTTTAATTAGGTAGCCCGACACAATCAAGGTGGATGGGTTTCATTTGTTTTGCTTTAAAATTGTATATCGATGTGATATTCCAGACTTCCACAAGTGTTAATAATAATATTAATAATAATAATAATAACAATGAATCCTTTATTAGTAAAATCAGCATTGGTTCAGTGGTAGAGTGAGTCTTTCCATCAGAAGATTGGATGTTTAAATCCCAGTTCTTGCAGTTAATAAATGCCCTGTAGTTTAGGCCTCAGGAGTGGGACATGGTGTAGTTTAGGCCTCAGGAGTGGGACATGGTGTAGTTTAGGCCTGATGAGTGGGACATGGTGTAGTTTAGGCCTGATGAGTGGGACATGGTGTAGTTTAGGCCTGATGAGTGGGACATGGTGTAGTTTAGGCCTGATGAGTGGGACATGGTGTAGTTTAGGCCTGATGAGTGGGACATGGTGTAGTTTAGGCCTGATGAGTGGGACATGGTGTAGTTTAGGCCTCAGGAGTGGGACATGGTGTAGTTTAGGCCTGATGAGTGGGACATGGTGTAGTTTAGGCCTGATGAGTGGGACATGGTGTAGTTTAGGCCTCAGGAGTGGGACATGGTGTAGTTTAGGCCTGATGAGTGGGACATGGTGTAGTTTAGGCCTCAGGAGTGGGACATGGTGTAGTTTAGGCCTAATGAGTGGGACATGGTGTAGTTTAGGCCTGATGAGTGGGACATGGTGTAGTTTAGGCCTCAGGAGTGGGACATGGTGTAGTTTAGGCCTAATGAGTGGGACATGGTGTAGTTTAGGCCTCAGGAGTGGGACATGGTGTAGTTTAGGCCTCAGGAGTGGGACATGGTGTAGTTTAGGCCTGAGGAGTGGGACATGGTGTAGTTTAGGCCTGATGAGAGGGACATGGTGTAGTTTAGGCCTGAGGAGTGGGACATGGTGTAGTTTAGGCCTGATGAGAGGGACATGGTGTAGTTTAGGCCTGATGAGTGGGACATGGTGTAGTTTAGGCCTGATGAGTGGGACATGGTGTAGTTTAGGCCTGATGAGTGGGACATGGTGTAGTTTAGGCCTGATGAGTGGGACATGGTGTAGTTTAGGCCTCAGGAGTGGGACATGGTGTAGTTTAGGCCTGATGAGTGGGACATGGTGTAGTTTAGGCCTGATGAGAGGGACATGGTGTAGTTTAGGCCTCAGGAGTGGGACATGGTGTAGTTTAGGCCTGATGAGTGGGACATGGTGTAGTTTAGGCCTCAGGAGTGGGACATGGTGTAGTTTAGGCCTCAGGAGTGGGACATGGTGTAGTTTAGGCCTGATGAGTGGGACATGGTGTAGTTTAGGCCTCAGGAGTGGGACATGGTGTAGTTTAGGCCTCAGGAGTGGGACATGGTGTAGTTTAGGCCTGATGAGTGGGACATGGTGTAGTTTAGGCCTCAGGAGTGGGACATGGTGTAGTTTAGGCCTGATGAGTGGGACATGGTGTAGTTTAGGCCTGAGGAGTGGGACATGGTGTAGTTTAGGCCTGAGGAGTGGGACATGGTGCAGTTTAGGCCTGAGGAGTGGGACATGGTGTAGTTTAGGCCTCAGGAGTGGGACATGGTGTAGTTTAGGCCTGAGGGGTGGGACATGGTGCAGTTTAGGCCTGATGAGTGGGACATGGTGTAGTTTAGGCCTCAGGAGTGGGACATGGTGTAGTTTAGGCCTGATGAGTGGGACATGGTGTAGTTTAGGCCTGATGAGTGGGACATGGTGCAGTTTAGGCCTGAGGAGTGGGACATGGTGTAGTTTAGGCCTCAGGAGTGGGACATGGTGTAGTTTAGGCCTGAGGAGTGGGACATGGTGTAGTTTAGGCCTGATGAGTGGGACATGGTGTAGTTTAGGCCTGAGGAGTGGGACATGGTGTAGTTTAGGCCTGATGAGTGGGACATGGTGTAGTTTAGGCCTGAGGAGTGGGACATGGTGTAGTTTAGGCCTGAGGAGTGGGACATGGTGTAGTTTAGGCCTGAGGAGTGGGACATGGTGTAGTTTAGGCCTGAGGAGTGGGACATGGTAGTCCCTGCCATCAGTGTATATACATTTATCATCGTGACATGTATTGAAATTCTCACTTTCAATGGTAAATGGAGACCTTTAGTCTTCTAACCACTCAAAGCTCTTCAACACTACATGTCATCATTCACCCATTCATACACTGATGGAGGAGCTACATGAAGGTACCACCTGTCCATCAGGACTAACTAACATTCATACACCGGAGGCACACCTGCCGGAGCAATTTAGGGGTTAATTGTCTTGCCCTAGGACACATGGACATGGGCTACCGGAGCCGGGGATCGAACCGCCGATCCCGCTCCACCACTGAGCCACAGTCATCTATAATGTTTAACATTAGCGTACCTTTTTATAAACATCTACCTGCTAGTTGCTGCTTTGTTACTAAATGTCCTCTACTAAACACACTTAGTGTGTTTAGTAGAGGACATTTAGATTGAAGCACTTCTACTTGGGTTAGAGGAGATGCTCTGCAGGTTAGGTCTGGTTTTAGACATGATCTCAGATGTGTTTGTAATGTCTCCATCCTGTCAGGCACACTGGCATTTCCCTGAAGAGGAAAGGGATTTCCGACTGGTGCAGGAAGTGATTCGAGTGGCCCGCTCACTGCGAGCCCAGTGTGGCATGACCAAAGAAAAACCTGTCAGTAAGTTAACGGTTCAGAAGGAACACTTTGCATGCTCAAAGACTGGATATGAATCCAGTTATGTTTTCATACAAAGAATCCACTGATGAGCTGTGTTGCTACATGAATACGTGGATGACGTCTGTCTGTGGTGTGTCAGTGTGGGCGGTATGCTCACCCAGCCAGGCCCAGGTCCTCCTCCACTTTGGGTCAGCTGTTTGGACTTTAAGCCGGATCTCCATCCTCCATATCTACTGTCCTCATGCAGTGGACCAGGAGGAACTCCACTGCACCCCTCCACCTCCAGGGAGCCTCATTGGAGTGGTGGATCACACCTGTCAGCTCCACCTTCACATCCAGGTACTAACAGGATTGAGCCCTGTGACTCTGTTCCCTCACGCCAACGTCTAACTACAATCTAATTATTTGCATGTGGATGATGACACTAGTCAAAATGTAAGTCATATTTAGTGATTGAATGTGACGCTGACTCAGCATGGACTTTGTGCTGAAGTTTAATATTAAAATGCAAAGTGGAAGGACATGGGATGCAGCCCTGCCATCCACACGTGTGTCTCACATGCGCTCTGCTCTCTCAGAGTGGAGTGAACGCTGATAAACGGATACTGCAGCTCCACCAGCGCAGAGACAAGCTGCTTCCTAAGCTGCAGACGGCCCTCAGCAGAGAGTCTGCAGCCCAGCCGACCAAGGTTCCTGCTCATGTCCGGCAGCAGATGGCCACCAAGGTGAGCAGGAGCAGTGTGATGTGTCTCCTCATCGGTCATAGCAATTTAGGGGTTAAGCGTCTTGCCCTAGGACACATGGACATGGGCTACCGGAGCCGGGGATCGAACCACTGATGGAGGAGCTAATGGGAGCCTTTAACCTTAACTTAAATCACTGTTTACTTCTTGACTTTTTAATCTTTTCTTAATTTTTAAAAAATGTATTGATGAATTCTTTGTCGTATTTATGAATCTAGTGATTTGATATTTCTAATGAGGTATGTCTCCGTGATTGAGGGAAGACTCCTATAGTTCAGTACAGCAGCGCTCCGTGTTGTTACCTGCATGCTGTGAGCACACCTTCACCTCAGCCTCCTCCCCACAGACAGCAGCCCTGCAGCAGGAGCTGGAGGCCATCGAGGAGCAGCTGAAGGTCCTGCAGCAGACTGGGACCACACAGTGACTCCAGCCATGAGCATCACAGCCCCAGTGGACATGGGGAATGGTTCATGATGGTGTCTCTACACTGCTTGAGTGGAGGAGACGTTGCGTAACAATGTCAGTGCCAAACCGTGTAACTGCAGCTCAGCGATGGAGGCTGTTCATCCTTCATATTGATCACTGTTTTAGAAATTAATGTGTCTTTGCTGAACAAGTTTCCTTGTTGGAAATGTGAGCATGTTGATGCAAGGAGGACTCAGGGCCCTACATGTCGGGTCTGATGTCCTGCAAACACAAGCCGAGGTATGCAGTCTGTTTAAACAGCAAATCCATCAGTGTTGAGCTAAGAACGGAGGAGAAGAGTGGCTTGTTCAAATGATGAGATGGAGACAGAGAGAAAGAAGGGCCAGCTGTTTGAATCCCAAAGGGAAGTTGCAGTGACATCAGTTGCATTCACACAACTCATGTGGTCAGCAGAAGAAAGATCCAATCATAAACCAAACATAGTCTCTGTAACAGAATACAACCGTAGCATAGGACTAAGGGAAGGAGCACACTGAGATACTGGGCACAAGACATTGGTGTAAATTCAGCACATCCATGCTAACAACTATGCAACACACCCACTGGGTCATCTTATTCCAGAGTGGGTTATAGGCCAGATGCCCTCATGAGCACGAGGTTGTTTGGTGTTTCATGTTATGTCCACTGAAAGCAAAAATACAATTTCAGTCTTAGTAATTTGGCCAAGTGTGATTTGTTCGTTTAGATCTTATATGCCAAAAATAATCTGTATCAGTCATTACATCAATCATCACAACAAACTAGGGTTGCAAAATTCCGGGAATATTCAAAGTTGGAAACTTTCAACGGGAATAAACTGGAAATTTTGGGGTAATTTAACTGTATTTATTTTGTCATAAGCAGACATGCATGCAAACATTGAAAATACAACTTTTAAAAATTTAATTTTTGACATTTTGTGAGTAGAACTTTAT
>NW_027176187.1:305000-320000 GCF_023055335.1 Clinocottus analis | reverse complement strand
GCTCCACGGTGGGACAGGAAGTGCTGGGAGTACTGGTTGAGCCGTGCGTACTCTTGCTCTGCCCTCTGATCCCTTTGGGCTCCCTGAGCCCAACGGGATTTCTGTAGACGTCTGATCAACAGTCTGTAACCCAAAGAGAGGCTTGCAGTTTCCAGTGATATTAATCTACTGGACAAGGGGCAACCGGAGAATGCTTGCCATAATTGCTTAACAAATGGCAATTTATCACCCACAAATTTAGTAATTTAGGGTGAGTGATTAATAAGTAATTGTGTCAGCACTAGATTGACTTTTTAACTTGACCATTGGTTATATTTGAGTTATGATGTCAGAGAGTTTGTGTGTCAGTGATCCAAATGAAGAAGGCTGGCTCCATATCCGGTAACTATACACCTGGCCAGTACAAATCTAGAGTTTACCAAGCCTATAAATACAATATTTTGTCACCTGGATTAATCATACTGCTGATACTTTTAGATATCTTACATTTTTTAGGGGCTTGAATTCTGCTCCCGTCACTGTTTTTATCCAAGTTCTTGGCGGACAGGAAAAGATTGCAGTAATCTCCCATTTTTGCCTTCAGTGGTGAACAGTGAATCACCACGAACACAATCTGAACTGTTGTTATCCAAGGGGGAAAGAATTAAAAAGGAATTCCCCTTTTTACAAGAATCCTCATGATCAGCTTTGCTCACACAGTTCAGTAAAAGCAGCACATGGAAACGAGCAGGACATCCTGTTGGCCCTATTGAGCATGTCGGATAAAGAGCTTAGTCAGCATGTAGAGCATCCAGAAACACCACGTGCATCCCTCCTCCTGAAGGAGTGGAGCACTGATAAAGTGGAGGGGTCTCTGCGATAGAAACATCCTCACTGGAGTCTGTTCAGAGCTGCAGCGCTCTTCTTAAACATCCACACAGTGAAGGGTTTTGTGTAAAATGTAGAAGACTATTGCAACATGCTAGTACACCATCCGTCATGTGTAGAGTATTTGTTGAAATGTACAGGCACCAGTGGCGGCCGTGGAGTTTCTCCCCGCGCCTTCAGTCTGAGTCTGGATCAGCTGGACGGCCTCCGTGTCCTTTAAGCCGCTCTGCAGAGGAACAGGTGACATGTGATTGGACCATCTGTTAAGGCGGGACAGAGGAAGACAGCAGCTGTGACTTGAGAACATAGTTATAATACATGGAGTGAATGTTTGAAAAACTATTTCATTCGAAAATAGATACAACTTTTAACTATAAAATATGAATAATTATAAAATAGCAGTAACTTTGTGATTGTTTAGGCCAGCAGTGGCGGCTTAGCTGTCTCTGACAAATGGCACTAGTTAAGATATAATACCTCTGAATAAAATATGGTCAAACATTGCATCTAAGACTATCTGATCAAAATAAGTAAAGACGATTATGAATCTGACCACAAATGCATGTCTTTTGATAATTGGTGCTACGATCAGCTGGACACATTTTGGTTGTTACATAAAGGTATTGTTGTATTCCCTAACCCATCTATTCAGGCTCTGTTGGCGAGGTTCTGGTGCAGCCAGTTGATATCCAGATGAGGAATAACAATCGGGTCCAGACTTCCTCCTCGGCCGGTCAATGTTTACAGTCTGATTACAACTGGAAACGTGATAATGAGTTGTAGTTGAGAGATGACGTCTACGACCAGATTGTTGCTCGGAATAAGATAAAACCAACTGAATCATCATCTGACGATAGCCGGTGGGTTCCCAGATTACATATTGGCCAATGTGTTGTGTCTTTTTTGCGCTCCACGCATACTAGTTACCTGCATGCAACCAAAGCCCGCTCAAATGTGAATGGTCAATGCAACTCGGACTGCAAACGCATCCGATATTAAACTCTTAATGTCGCGTTGCCTACTCATCCTGCAGATACCTGTTCATCGCAGGGACCAGTACCTGTTTAGTAGAACATCACGATTATTTAAAGTAATATTTCACAACATAGTCTATGGTTTCAACCGTAGACTATATAGAAAGTGGATGTAGTCAACGTGAGATCACTCATTGGTTTGTCCACTGCCGTTTTGAATTCTCAAATTCGGCAATTTCACCAACCAATTAACAGAAGTGAACATATTTTGAATGCGTACTAGTGGCGTAGAGACTCCTGGTAGCTGCAGCGACCTGTCAATCATCTTGTGACCATAATGTATTAAATGAACATCATGCTGTATTGAAGAAGACTAGAAACTAGAGATCGAGACATAAACTCCTGTTTACAATGTTTACTGAGGGAATACATCAAGGGAGAAGTAGAGCCATTTATATAGACTTCTATACAAGATACATTTGTGATTTGTGCTTCATGTTTAATTGGTTACAAATACAGACTTGTAGCTCAGGAAAAATGTAATAAGATAGCCCTACGTTTTAGTCTCTTTTGATTGGTTTGCACATTGTGCAGACAGACATGAGAACGTAACGATACTGTGGGTGCCTTTGCTGGCGATGACTGTTTTTATTCATGTGCACAGAACTTTCCACAATTTAGTGCATGTCTGTAAAGTGCTTTTCTTTCTGCTCAATCAAATGAGCTGCGTACATTCTGCTGATCATTTGTTCTGCTGTTCTGTTTTCAGGCTGATGGCTGAAGGGTAATATCCAAGAAGTCACATTCCCTCAACCCAAAGTGACCCCACTTCCCCTTTTCTTACTTTCATCTGCACTTTGCAACCTCCCCTTGCCTGACTTTGCGTGTCCTATCTCAGCCTATTTCCCTTTTCCAAAAGGGATTTTAATGGAATGGGTGCATTCCACAGTAGGATCATGTGAATTCATTTTGAATTGGACAGTTCTCCTCCTGACAGCCTTCAGACCAAAAAACAGGATGACTCTCAAATTAGAAAAAATTACAATGTGATCGGATATCAACTTCTGGCCCATCTGAGATTGCCACCTCAGTCTGTAGGAGTCTGACTCTGGTTCCATCACTTGTTCCCTTTTCCACATCCCCATCCCTTCTCACGTGTCAGTGGGCCATGGTTCGCAAGAAAGGTTCCCTTATACTATGCGGTGCTTTCCTGTTTGTTGCCTGGAATGCTTTGCTTCTACTTTATCTTTGGGGTCGTCCTCCCATCGGCCGCCTCGGAGAAGGTGTTGGAGCCGAACCAGGAGGAAAGGAAGAGTGGGCCGTGGGCAGAGGGAATGGAGACCGGGTCAACCTGGCCGCGGAGGTGATCCGGCTGGCAGAGGAGGTCGAAATTCAACTAGAGACCCAAAAAGAGCTACTGAAGCAGATTGAAAGTCACAGGGCAGTGTGGGCTCGGCAGAAAGACATCGGGAAAAGGGAAACTGAGGATGCAAAAGGAGTCAAACAAGAGGTTGACCACCAGCCGCTGAAGACTCCGCTCCCTCTAAAAGACAGCGTGGATGATAGGGACCAAACTCAAGTAAAAGATACACAGAAACCTGTTCATACAGTAGCTTCCGACACTAAGATAGACCAGCACCAGGCCACTGACATAAAGGAAGACGTCGGTGAGAGCAATACATTGGCGACTTCCGTTGCCAGCCCAGAAGTCGTCATTCCCATTCTAGTCATTGCTTGTGACAGAGTGACGGTAAAACGGAGCCTCGACAAACTGATACAGTACCGCCCTTCTCCAGCACTATTTCCAATCATTGTGAGCCAGGACTGCGGCCATGCCGAGACGGCCCGGGTGATCGGCTCATATGGAGATCAAGTGACGCATATTCGACAACCGGACCTGTCGGACATCAGAGTCCGACCAGAGCACAGGAAGTTCCAGGGATACTACAAAATTGCCCGACATTACCACTGGGCACTTAACCAGGTGTTCAACACGTTCTCCCAGTCTACTGTGGTCATAGTGGAAGATGACCTGGAGGTGAGTGCTCTCACACCGTACCACACATTACAACTGGCATTTCATTGTGTCATTTTGCTTTAATTGGATAGTTTGACGGTAGTGGTTGACGTAGGCATCGGTAAACCATGCCATGCTTTGACATGTCGACAGTGGAGTTTCAATGCAAGCCATCAAGTGTAGCAGAACAAAGTCAAGGAAGAGAAAGTTTAAAGAAAGAGGCAGATGGCTAAGAAGCAACAACAAGGACTTGGAAGTCTTGGTACGCATCAAAAGGCAGAAAAACAGTTGGTCTGTGATTCTCTTTTGCCATGGGGATCAGTTTCATCACTGTCACCGTGCTCATGTGGCTTTGGTGACAGGACTGAATGTAATCAGAAATGACTGTAGACAAAATACATTGACTTATGAATGTAGTGTTGATGTACACAGCTGTCCCATAATGCAAAGTGCTGGGAAAAACAGAAGCTACTCTCAGCGAGAAGGAAACAATCAAAATGACTGACAGCGAGGAGACAGCTATGGAACATCTTTCTCTTGTCTTAAGTTTCTACAATCAAACGTGGCTGTCGATGCTAAAGCTGCAGCTTTGGCCAGAGAGCTGCTGACTATGTTGGAGGTGTTGTTGCAAACTGACACCCACATCTCCTCCTCCATTCCTGTTAGCTGACATAGATTAAGATGCTGCTTGAGTGTCTCCCTGGTAGTAACATGGATTTATGGCCATCGACTCAGTGCAGACGAGCCAATTAAATCCTGGAAAACTATATATGTGTATTCATGGGCCATTTTTTCTTTTGAATACTAGATCGCCACAGTCAACCCCGGCTAACTATATAGGCTCTAGTTCTTCACTTCAAAGGTTAACAGCTGGGTGGTCTCTGTGAACACACCAACACTGCTCCAGCTTCCCGATGAACACTCTGCTCTGTTGTTTGATCCGTACACAGACATGTGAACATCACATAGTTATTTTAGAGGGCGTTACATGTTGGAACTACCTGTGTACTCATCCACCCAGTTCTCCTGTGCTGCGTCTCCACCTTGAGGGTGAGGACCAGGCAGGCGGTACAGGTTTTGGTCCTGGTCTCTGTATCGGTACAGTACCAAGGCTTTTCTTACTGTTAGTTGTTGAGAGCATCCCTACAGCCGGCATACTGATAAAAGACACATGTTTGTTCTGGTACCTGTTCAGAAAAAAACAAACACATTCATATACTGTTAACTTGCTGTTGCTCCAGAGTGCTGTTTTATTGTTCTGATAACGTTGCTTTAACATTGCTCAATAAAAAGGTGCAATACACTCATTTTAAATTCATTATTGAATTTTCTGCAATTAATCGCTGTTCATCACAGAAAAATCATGCGATTAATCTGGTTTAAGCCAAGCACACTGGTATGTACTGGAAAGCATATACCAGTATTTCAAAAAATTGAACTATTTCTTTGATTTAGTCTGACTCACTTTGAGTGGTCCACCAGTGGAACGCTTCAGACCAGTTTAACAGACCTCTATCTACATATTATCTGTGTTCTTTCTGTGTGATGTTTATACAGAGTCATAGATTCAAACAAGACCCCATTATGACGGCACCATCCCATCAAATGGAAGTCTTGCTGGTTTACAGGCTTTCATGGTGCTCTTAGAGTCCAGAGGCTGCAGGCCTGCCTGGTCACGGTGGCTCAGCAGGAGAAGAGAGGCCTGAGGCTGCACAGTGCTGGAGACAGTTTGAAATTATGCAGGTTGGAAGGTTAGAAGGCCTCTTCGTGGTGAAAGTGTAATTACATGTGGCTTCTATTCAAATGACTGAAGCTGGTCCCATGAAGCTCGCAAGTATTCACTGAAGACGGCCTCCTCATCACGGGCCACAGCAGCCTGACTGTTTGATGACTCTGCACTCCCACCAGTACCACTTTAGTGTATCACAAAGCCCAGACTGGTTGTCAGAGCCACCACATGGCGTGTGTAGGTATGTGGGGCTGTGTGTGAATCGGGCTGATACACACTCTCTCTCTTCTGTGGTCCTGCTCTAGACTGCCAGGCTCTCTTCTACTGATAGCAGAAGTTTCCCTTCAGACGGAAGCTGGAGCCCTGTCCTCCAGACTCTAGCTGGGTTCCCTGTCCTCCGGACTCTAGCTGGGTTCCCTGTCCTCCAGACTCTAGCTGGGTTCCCTGTCCTCCGGACTCTAGCTGGGTTCCCTGTCCTCCAGACTCTAGCTGGGTTCCCTGTCCTCTGGACTCTAGCTGGGTTCCCTGTCCTCCAGACTCTAGCTGGGTTCCCTGTCCTCCAGACTCTAGCTGGGTTCCCTGTCCTCCGGACTCTAGCTGGGTTCCCTGTCCTCCGGACTCTAGCTGGGTTCCCTGTCCTCCAGACTCTAGCTGGGTTCCCTGTCCTCCGGACTCTAGCTGGGTTCCCTGTCCTCCAGACTCTAGCTGGGTTCCCTGTCCTCCAGACTCTAGCTGGGTTCCCTGTCCTCCGGACTCTAGCTGGGTTCCCTGTCCTCCAGACTCTAGCTGGGTTCCCTGTCCTCCAGACTCTAGCTGGGTTCCCTGTCCTCCGGACTCTAGCTGGGTTCCCTGTCCCCACCCTGAAGGACTGGGACAGGGTGACTATTATTTCTCTCCTGTTCTAGTAAAGTTGTGTATTAAGTTGTTTTCTCAGAATCCGGTGGAATCCGAATCAGACCAAGATCTGGTAAAAAAAGTTGTTTCAGGCTGAGATCTGGTGAAAAAGTTATTGTCCTCTCTGTGCATCACCTCTTGTACCTCACAGACACACTTAACCCCTCCCCCTTTTCTTTTAGGGTGAGTCCTAGTTCTTGCATCTAAGGTCAACTTAGGGCTTTTTGCATAATATGGTCACACTGGCTGCTGGACCCTAATACCCATAATATAGAAAAGATTATAAAACATAGCAGCTTATGGCATCCTCTGCATTTTATACAGTCTAATCACAAACTATACTTGAAATAAAAACCAAACTGTGTGTGTGTGTGTGTGTGTGTGTGTGTGTATATATATATATATATATATATATATATATATATATATATATATATATATATATATATATATATATATATATATATATATATATATATATATATTCCTTCCTTCAATGGTTAAAAAGATAATGGTTATACAGAAAAAGAAAATAGTTATACGTTTTTTAATGACTCCACTTTTTTCCTTTCATAATTTCCTCGATCACTGAACACTAACACACTTTAATAATCCATCCCACAACATCTCAGAGGGAAATATTTCACTTTGTATTCCTCCTCTGGCTTCACTTCGTTGGCAGCTGGAGTAACCAATGACTTCAGATTAAGATCTGACATGAAACATACGAGAGGCTTATGAACCAGAATGTCAGGGTTAAACCAGCACTGGGACTCCTGATGAAGAGCAGTGTCTCGTTTCAGCCTTTGTCACCAGATGTCTGTGAGTTGTTATCAGATGTCTGTGAGTTGTTATCAGATGTCTGTGAGTTGTTATCAGATGTCTGTGAGTTGTTATCAGATGTCTGTGAGTTGTTATCAGATCAACTAACTTCTCACATGGTTTCATTTTTCCAGCTATTTCAAACCCAGAAAAGTAAAGACTTTGAGAATGGTCCAACAACTAAGTTAAATGTAACAAAACAAACACACTCTCTGCACCTTTTTAAAAACCACGCCCTCTCAAATTTGTGGTGGGACCTTTTGGAGGGGCCCGACCCTTATGTTGGGAACCACAGGACTAAACTGAAGTGGCTCCACTTGAACAGCTCCTGGAGTAACATGATACTTCCACAAATGCCCATTATTGCATCAGTGTTAACAATATAATAATGTTGTAAAGTAAACAATGTTACAGTATTTGTATTTTTATAGCTTTTCCCCTTTGGAGCACTATTTGTGCTCAATCCTGATAAAACCTGAGTCTACTTCCCCAAAGGTCAATTTAAGTTGATCTCCTGTTCTGAGAACATTTTACTCAGCAAGTTGGAAGCTGGGAACATGCTGACGTCCCCAAAAGGAAGTAGGAAACACGGCTCCTCTTCCTCCTTGCCCACTTTGCTTCCTGTATTTGTGCATGTTGCTGTGTTTTCACATTTCAGCCTGATGCTGTGTTCACACCGAACGCGTCAAGATTACATGTAAAGTCAATGCTGCGTGGAAGCAGCGTCGACGTGTGTTTTCCAGCGGGCGCGTCAGACACGTAGAAGCAGCACGAACAGCTCGTTGGTCGCTGAGCAAACTCGGGTCGGCGCTAGTGATGGAAGACCGGATCATTTTACCGACTCGGTTCTTTGAATCTTGTTCATTAAAGTGAACAAATCTTTTTTCTAATCATTCGTTCATTTCTGAGGAGGGGTAGCGGGGGCATGAAATTCCTGCATTAAAATAATGCATCGTGACAGTTTGGATTGTTTGAAAAGGGTCATTTATTATCACACTACCATTTAATTATAACGGCAAACAATCACGCTGAACTGTAAGTCAAATGTAAAATAATGTAATTATTATTTATTACTAATTATTATAGGTCACGTGAAAACCAGTGCTGAGCCCATGCCGATTCGTTCATCTGCCTGTCTGGCAGATGAACGAATCGAGTCTTCGGATCAATGATCTGTTCTTCTGCCGGATGTGAGTCTCCGGCAGAAGAACAGATCATTGATCTGAAGACTCGGTCCGGACTCCTGACCGAGTCTCCGTGTTCACCTCTGCTTCCGTTCATCTGCCGCATCCGGGTCTTTGGATCCGTGTCCCACGTGAGCTGCATAGGCTCAGTACTAGGAAACAGAAGTGATGGGTTCATTTCCCGACCCGGTCTTTGTATGAGTCTTTGAATCCTTTTTCACGTGACCTGCATTCAACGACTCATTTCTGTTTCCTGGGCTGAGCCGATGCGAGTCCTGATGCGCGGCCACGAGAACGTGAACGAATCTTTTTTGGAGGAGACTCATGACTCTTGAGTCCTCGTAAGGATTCCTTCATTTTGAACGAATCGTTCACGAACGACACATCACTAGTCGACGCGCAAGTTGAAACTTCCCAACTCCGGCAGCAAAATCGCGTGAGTCATAGCCGTGTCAGCCAATCAGCGTTGAGAAGCTCCGCTCGTCACCGTCGCTGATTCCAACTGCTGACGGACCCCCGGAAGAAGCGCTGATAGCGGCCGTCATTCAGACGCTGTTCTGGGACTAAAGATAGAAATATGATCCCAGACACCATGGAGTTTGATGTTCACACGATGTGGAGTTTACACAACAAGTCGAAAGCAGAACTAGTGGTTATTTCTTCTGTAGTCATTAGCAGAGAAGATCGCTCTTTTCATTGAGAGAAGTGATGCCGATAAGCCACGCCCCCTTTGACGTGGCACGATTCTTTTCGCACCGCGTTTGGTGTGGACATCCTTTTATTGTCAAGCCAGTAAACTGACACGGTGTTCGGTGTGAACACAGCATAGCTTCATAAATCCTGGTAAAGGATGGCCAAAGCTCACTGCAACGGCTGTTCTGTGGAGAGAGCAGTGAAGTGAATCCAATGGTGTTAAATGATATTTTAAATGAAGGTACAAGAGTGTTTTGGCTGTTGAACTGACTCAGTGATTCCTCTGATCAGAAGCTCACACTCTGCTTCTGTCCCCCCTCATTTAAGGTGGCCCCGGACTTCTTTGAGTATTTCCGGGCCCTGAACCCGATCCTGCGCGCTGATCCCTCCCTGTGGTGTGCTTCTGCTTGGAACGATAACGGCAGAGACGCCTTGGTGGATCCATCCAAAGCCGGGTTGCTCTACAGAACAGACTTCTTCCCCGGTCTGGGCTGGATGCTGCTGAAGGAGATGTGGGATGAACTGGAACCCAAATGGCCCTCGGCCTTCTGGGACGACTGGATGCGTCAACCGGATCAACGCAAGGAGCGCTCCTGCATCCGCCCCGAAATCTCCCGAACTATCACCTTTGGCCGGAAAGGCGTCAGTTTAGGTCAATTCTTTGACCAGTACCTTCGCTATATTAAACTCAACACTGAATTTGTGCCTTTTACCAAACAGGATTTGTCTTATTTGCTAAAAGAGAAGTATGATGAAAAGTTTATAAAAGACATTTACAGCGCCCCTCTGGTGAAGATTGAGGACCTGCAGCAAGGGGGCAGCTTGAGAGGCCCCGGACCCTACAGGGTGCAGTACTCAAGCCGGGACAGTTTTAAAGTCTTTTCTCGAAATTTGGGGGTGATGGACGACTTGAAATCTGGAGTTCCTCGTACAGGTTACAGGGGCGTAGTGAATTTCCTGCACCGGGGTCGGAGGGTGTTCTTGGCTCCACAAGAGGGCTGGACGCAGTATGACGTCAGCTGGAGCTGAGAGCAGCATTCGACCTGAACGGGGAGAGAGCCTTACGCAGAGGGACGCCATCTCAGACCAAAGAACATCAGCAGGCAGGTGGTTCATGGAGGGACTACAGCAGCACTGATGTGGACCTGGCCTGGTCAAGGGCCACACATACTTCACAAAGGGTTAAAAGGTTTAGGACGAGAACATTCCACCTTAAACTCTGCTTCAAAACAGCCATTGGCAACGTGCCTTTCTTTCTGGGCCCATTTAGTTGGTGTTTGAGTCTGTGAATAACGTCACATGTTGGCAGCAGCTATGAATGCAGTTGGGTAGCAGGAAACAGCAGGATATGATGATCCACCTGAGGCAAACCAGCAGAGTGAAAAGCTGATGAAAGCTGTTGAAATTGATCCAACTTTCCAGTTTATGTTACTGTTCAAATCCATAAACTAATCTGAGGCCGTTTGAGCAACAGCAAAATGAGAAGCTGTGCTGAACAGTCAGTGCTGTTACATGCATTTGAATTACTGGCTTAATCGGATTGAAATCGAATTATCCCGTTCATGTAAACACCTTTATTCGAATCACTGCGGTCCGACTACGATCCGATTAACACCCCTGGATAACTCGATCCGACTCGGTTGATAATTCTACATCCTGGCATGTAAACGGTGAATCGGATTAGGAACTGGACAATGCACCTTTGCGCATGCTCAAGATCCCGCCGCCTCCTCCCTCCCTCCCTTTCTTCCTTTCTCCCTCCCTCCCTCCCAGGTCGTGACCCGGAAGTCGAAAGAGACGATAAGTTGTCACGAACGTAAAAGTCGGGTTATAAGACGATACTCCCTTCAGTGGGTGTCTCCGCTAGCTCACTACTGTAGCCAGCTAGCGCTGTTGCTAGTTCCCCGTTTGCTCTCCGCTAGCTCCCCCACAACCACCGAAGCTAGCGGGGGTCTCTCCATTATGAAGAGTGAAGAGATCAAGCGGAGACGTCTGTATGACCACTACATGTAATGAAAACAGCGCCACCTATCTTATCAGATATGACATGCTTTGATTTATTCACTGTCATGTATATTAGGATAACAGCAGTTGCCCTGAAAGAGAGCGTAGTCTGACTAAAGCGAGATTCAAATTAATACCATCATGTAAACGCACTGACTGTCTTCGTATGAAGTCCGCCTGGTGGCTAACGCTAACGATTAAAGACGTCATTTCACCAGGATTTTAACAATGAGGTTGAAATCTTTCTTTTAAACAGTAGGACCAAGCTCAAATCGTGGCACCGGCACCTCCTACAGGCATTTTGTGTGGCACCTCTCAGATGCCGCGGCGCTTGCGAGTTGCCACTAGTTTTTCTGGGAGTTTTTCCTGTTCGAGGCAGCTGCCACTACTACTTCCGGCTGCAGCTGCCTCTGTTTTGGAGAGCGATGCCAGGACTCGCTGCGGCAGCTGGCTCTGTTTGAGGGGTTCCGTGAACCTTTTATGTTTCGTTATTTGACACTACATTAAGTTCCTGGAAGGTATGACTGTTGGTAGTTGTAAAAAATACAATGCTGCGTCTCAGCCGACTCGGCACCGGACCTGGGCCGATGTGTTTCTTCTGGCGTGCCGAGCTTAAGCCGAATCTGGTCCAGGTCATTTTGGCTTCCTGGGATGTCTCTTAAAACATGTCCTTGCAGAAGTTTACCATCCTCTTGGGGCTTCATTCCCAAACAACCCGACTCAGAAAAGACCGTAACTGGCCCTGTTACTGGCTTCAATTTTTACGAGGCAAGGTTTGGTTGCAACATCTGAGAGATGCCACAGGAAATGCCTCTACAGGCTGCTGGTCACGATTTGAGCCCTCGCTCCTTTTAAAGGAAAGCAGCAAACAGTTAAAACAAACTTCATCAGTGGCAGTGCAGACATGTTCCCAGGTTCTGGTAGCCCTGATCCAGTACCAACAAGCTCCTCAGTCTGACCATCAGACCAAGAACGGGGTCATATCTGTTGAAGTGGTACAAACCATGTGGGGTTTCTGTCTCACTCCTGTCTGGAGGGCAGGGGACAGGAGATGATGTAGCAGCTGTGAACCAGTGCACCCTCCCGTCAGTGACTTTGTCTGTGTAGTTCTTGCTCAAAGTAAGTCTGTTTCACACTCACAAGATGACCTTAGGATTTGTAACGTTATTTGTTTGACACATTGAGCTGCTCTCAGAAGCAGCTTTATTGACCAAGTACGTGTATACATGGAAGGTTTCACAAAGCTCTCAGTGAGCTGACACTCACAACCGACAGGAAGGGGTATCGCTCCCGCGTGACCACAACTGTTTACTCGGGGCTTTGGAAGTGGTAGTTGCCAGAAAGGAAGTCCAACAACCTGCGTGTTTCCAGGGCGTAGCAGAGGTATCCGGCTGTGGGAGGATCCGAGGTGCTGCTGCTCAGATCAGCTCATGAACACAGCCTTGACGCAGTGGGGTGACAAGGTCTCAGTGGTGGATACATACTGAGGCCTTTTGGTGGATCTCCTGCTCAAGCTGGTCTTGTAAGGCCCGGTATTCTTTTGGGTAATGTATCAAATGTCTACTCTGATGGTTTGTAGAAGAACATGGTAAATATGAAGGATGCAACTTTAATGATAAGGATGTTTAGAAATGACTGAATTGTCTAACAAGTTTTTCAAGCTGCAAATGAGGTCTAGTGATGACTGATTTTGAAGTTTGACTGGTGGAGCCTGATACAGGGCCAGTTGTAATTACAAGACACGCAAACCGTGTTTGGCCACCTTAGGTTTGTTAAAGAACCACTGATTGTTCCACACGTGTGGTTTGTGCAACAGAACGGCTGTGCAGTGGCCCAAGGGATTATCACTGTACTGTAATTAGCTTTGGGAGATTATCCACAGGGTCGACTGATTCTCATGTCTGTATGGTAATGTGTAAAACCACTGCCTGATGTGTTTATAACTTTAATACTATATAAATAAAATTAACTATTTTGATATTTGCCCACATGCTGGAGCGGTTCCTCTTTAATTGACAGCGCTCAATCAGCTGTTTGAAGCCTCCTGCCATCAACAATACAAAATGAATGACTTCTTCACCGCACAGCCTGGACTCAAGTGGAATGACGTCCTGCAGCTGGCAGTGTACTTTTGAGCCAAAGCTCAAAAGTACACTGTGAGCACTTGCACACCCCGTTTTGAATCTGATCATGACAGATTAAATAATGATTCTCTCCACATTCAATTCCTATAGTTTGAAGTCCAGCAATAGGACTCGCCCAAGTCCTTGGAGTTGCAGAGGAAAAGTTGTGTTCCTGAATGTTCTGTAGTTCATGTGAACTGATCGGAGTATCAAGACGCTCAGTAGTTCAACGTTTCATCTGTCTGGAACTGGAGTAGTAGCAATGTCTTCCTTTCTGCTTTGCTACTGTTTTTCTAAAACAACAAAAGCAAATCTTCACTTGAGGTCCACCTCCAGCTTCCTCCAGAGCTTTGAACCGGATCCTCTCTTCATCATGTGTCGGCATCGCCACCAACGTGCCGTGTGTCATACTGCGTCACGGCTCACAGCCCAGAGTGCATGAGGCTCATTCGAGGAACAACAGCTGATGAAGTGATCCTCGTGACCCTGCAGTCTTACGTCCCGGTCCATCACTCCACAATAATGGAAGCACTCGGAAGGCTTCACAAATGTATTCAGGGATTTACATGTAAATGACTTCATTGAAAATAAAGTAGTATTTATGTATACGTGTAAATAAAATAGTTATATTGCGCACACATATAGTTGTTGATTTAAATAAATGTAAAAGATTTTTTTAAATTTTGTTTAGTCAAGAAGGGATTTATCCGCAGACCCTTTTAAACAGCGCTGGTCGAGTCACGTGTCGGGTCACGTGACACGGAGCCGAGCTGTCGCGTCCTGACCGAGCGCCCGATGACGTCTCTGCATGCGACGGGAGGAGTTGAAGGACCCGCAGCCCGAGACACGCAGCTCCCCGCAGCAGCAGACACGCAGCTCCCCGCAGCAGCAGACACGCAGCTCCCCGCAGCAGCAGACACGCAGCTCCCCGCAGCCCGAGACACGCTGACACGCAGACGTCTCGTCCTTTTGCGAAAAACTGTGTGTTATTTGAAGCCGGTGAGTAAAGTCCGATGCGCGTGAGCCTCAGGGAGCGTGATGACGTAGCTGAACGAGGAGGGAACTGTTCTGGTTGGCTCCAGTTTCTCCACGTGCTCTCTTCACTTTAGTGCTTTACATTCCGAACTTTTTAACCTTACCATCTATATCTAAATAGATATATCTAGATATAGAGATATATCTAGATGTATCTCTCGATATAGATATATATATACACATACGTATATATATATATATATATATATATATATATATATATATATATATATGTATGTATGTATGTATGTATGTATGTATGTATGTATGTGTATGTTTGTATATGTATGTATATGTATGTATGTGTACATATATGTATGTGTGTGTGTGTGTGTGTGTGTGTGTGTGTGTGTATATATATATATACATATTTATATATATATATATATATATACATATTTATATATATATATATATATATAGATATATATATATATACATATTTATATATATATATATATATATATACATATTTATATATATATATATATATATATACATATTTATATATATATATATATATATATATATATACATATTTATATATATATATATATATATACATATTTATATATATATATATATACATATTTATATATATATATATATATATATTTATATATATATATATATATATATATACATATTTATATATATA